>NC_092699.1:14316555-14563048 GCF_964275005.1 Diadema setosum
ACCAATACGAAAACCAAAACAAACCTCACGAGCAACAATTTGTTATAACTGCTGTCATTAGTGTTTTCCTTGTTATTATCATTATTAATTGTACATCTCGTAGTCTTGATAAGCAATTGCAGGCATGACAAGTTTTACATGTAGGTTTATGTTTTCATGGTGATTTCATTTTAATAAAGTAGCATCTCTCTGTGTGTGTAACGTGTTTAAAGGCAAAGATAATGTCACATTCAATGAGGTCGTCATGCTTGGTCGTCTATGACTATGATTTCTTTTTTTTTTTTAACGTTACTTCCTGCATCTTATTGCTTCATTTACACATGGGGCACAACGATATGGGCTATTGCTGTTTATTTCGAGATTTTCTTCCCTTTTGTTATCCTACAGTATATAGGCCTAGTGTATCCAAACCAGTAAGGAATATTTGTACCAGGAATCGGCCACCGAGCTGTTTGAATATGCGCACTTGCGTCGCCAAAACCTTCTTGAAGAGACAGACTGTGTGAAGTAGTTTGCGACCAATTTCCATGACAGTGAACCACTGTGATAACATAATTTTGTGTAACTTTTGATTAAAAGAAGAAGACGAAGATGATGATCCCCTCCTGCTCAAAGGTCTCGTCCTTAAAGGGACATTCCAGGCGATTTTCATAATTTCACAATCATGTAGTACATAAATCAATAGCTCCATGTATAGATTTGTGGAATTTATTGTGGTTCTTGAGCAGAGAAACAATACTTTGAAAAGCCTTAAATGAATTACACTGAACAAGGTTGATGACATAGGAGGTTCATATATTCCAGAAATGTAGCAGTGTAATTCCATTACAATACCGCTTGCTTGCGAGTTCACCTGTGTATAATCTATGCATGCCTTCTTCTTTTGTTCTGCTTCCAAGAGCCCCAAGTCATGCATTCTAATGGTGAACCTGCCATGTCATCATCCTTGTTCATTACAATTATTAATTATACATTTCGAAAATATTCTTATTTTTCATCCCAATTATCATAAATACTGAAACTCTGTCCTCAGTATAATTAATTTATAGTGGTTCAAATGTCAAAATATGAAAATCATCCGGAGGTCTCCTTTAAGCAGATTAGAGCTGTTACGTAACAAGTGTCGGACTTTGTTCAAAATCTTAACATGGTCCTCCCGATATGGATTTTGATTGGCTAACTGCCTATCTGGTTACTTACGATATTAATATTGTTCAGCGTTTATTCAAGATGTTCAAAGTCAATAAAAAAAAGAAATAAGAACGCAAGTATTGAGATATATATATTGAGATATATATATTAAAAAGAAAGACACTCCAAAATTGGAGTCAAGAAAAAAATTGTAAATCCATTAGAACCCATAACATCGTCAAGATTACTTTGTTACGGTTACATACATAGTGAAAATTTAATCTCTCGGAGGATCCTTCATTCGGACAAAACGCAAAACCTCAATATTGCTGTGCTGACTAAAAACCTCGAACGACAAACGGCAAACGGCAGAATAAAAAGCAGTTGAAGAGAACCGGGTAAAAAAAAAAACTCAGCAAACAGGCATGTGCAAATGTACATATCAAGTCTTTCGTCGATATGGTTATGAAAACAAAATTCGTCAGATGAAAAAAAAAAATAAGAAAAGAGAGAAAGAAAATGTGGCAAAAAAAAATAGATGTAACGGCACAACTGTCGACTGTTTATAGATGGAGTCAAATAGATTTACGCCGCTATATGATAACCATCTGTCAGGGAATTTACATACACCCTCGGTGACATAAATTTACATGCGAAGAATAACATTTTCATGAAGTTGTTGTGTTGACCTAGATATTTAATCGATTTTCCATAGTAGAAGGATGTCGATTCTTTTTTCGTTCCAGCTAATATAAACAGAAAAATGAGGTGAACTGGGAAAATCTGAGTGGTGACAGGCCAAAAAAAAAAAAAAAAAGAAGTTTGTAATTATGATACATGTTTCATGATATCGAAATACATGCTTGGCTCCTAAGATTTTTATTATGAGTTATTTCCCTATTAGACTAACCTAATTCAACTTCATCACAACCTTATCGAAATCTGCCTTCAAATACAAAACAAAGTAAAACAAAACAATCAGAATAGTCTAGGAGAACCCAACCAGCTATATAGACCGACGTCGTGGGGTAAACTGGACAAATTTATGAGACAACCTGTCCTTTTGGTTCTATCACTTGCGAAGTAGGGATATAAGACTTCAATTTGTGTCTCTTTACGTCTGCAGAGTAGAATTAGTCATCGTTATCTTTAACCTTCTCCCTGCCACATTAAAATTCCTGTCCATTCAGGTTTTTGTGAGAAATTTGTGTGCATTTGACTCGTTGGAACGAAAAGTTTTAAAGCAAGTGTTTCACCTTGATGTATGTATGTCTGCATTGTTTAGTTTTGTATGTCTGCATTGTTTAGTTTTGTATGTCTGTGGTGATAGAGACTCATTGTGCAAAAAAGAAAATAATAAAAAAAAAAAAATATATATATATATATAGTCATTTCTAATTTCGACTTATACCGAATGCCTAAAGGAACACTCCTGCGTTCCAAATTTTCACTCCCATTCCTATAAAGAAAAAAAAAATCAGTCATTATCGTTATGAAACGATGTTACTGTCACTACTTCGACTACCTCACTGTGACTATAAAATGACGAAAGTATTGACATAGTTACGAAATATAGAATTTGTTACGGTGTTTTGACAAAGTCAGGTTTTGAAGCAAAGATTTAGTGAACTTCACATACATGCATCTAGTTAGCATGGATACTCCTACAACCAACAGTGGGTAAAAGAAAAACGGCATAGCCCACGTGTTTACTGCTATAATTTTTCGCTTTGAAGTTTACGATCCAATTGAAGATGTTTCTTTTTCTTCGCAAACAAAAATGACCCTTTATTCCATGGCAGCCGATATGAAGGAATGATATGGCGATCACTAAACTTGTCTTCCAAATGTAGGCACAACTTATTCTAAAAGATCAGAGGTAATTTATATATATATATATATATATATATATATATATATATATATATATATATTGTTTTGTAAATTGGTCATACTTTTTTGTGTCTCATGTTTGGAAATTAGAGGGCGAAGGATTAACGATATAAAATATCCCTCGTATCTTCATTCAAAGTGATAAAACGCATTATTACGGCCTACCCACACATACTGCCCGTAACTTTGGTTTTATAGCTCCTTTGTTTTGCGTGTTTTTGTGTGTGGTATAATGTATATGTATAAATCAATGATTATATGTTTGCAGTGGTGCTACTCTTCTTTCCGACAACAGATATTATTTTGTTCAGCTTGTGAAATAAACTACTCTTAAACGTAGGTCTATTCAGTGAGGAAAGGTTTGGTCTTAAAAAAAAAAAAAGACATACTGGACTGTCTGTAAATTACACAAGCCAGTTTTGCCGTGATTGCTGCTATCAATATGATGTTTGTAACGTAGGTGGCGCACATGTCCTTTAACAGACTTCTATGATGGACGTTTTCTTGCAGGTGCAATGGAGTAGCATGTTGTTAACTCGTTTTCTGAAATTGTGAAGTAAACAAGTTCTTCCACAAAAGACATGGAATTTCCTTTCACGAATTATTTTAATAATATCAAAACCTGTCAAAGTAATGTGCAAGAAAAGGAAGGGACTACTGGGAGATTTCTATTTATAAAGATATATAATAATAATTATGCGAGTTATAGATAACTTACATAGAGACAGTTTGTCTCTATATGTGAATCATTTTCTGTTGACCCAAGAAACAAACATATCAGATAAACTCTTGTACCACAAAATGCAGTACTAGGAGAATTAAGAATTCTTTCACAAATTTAGTTGTTACATAATAACTTGCATAATCATGAGAATGTCATGTTTATTAGCACATTTAATGAAAACATTTGAAATGTTGTTGTTTTTTCCACATGTTCCATAAAGTATTTCTACCGAATTAGACAATTCTATGGGAGGCATGTACATCTTTAATAATATGTGACCGTGCACCTCTAAACGAACATAAAGTCGCACACACTGATTTTGCGTGAGGACTGAAAATAAGTGAAATGGGTCAACCTAGCCGAAATTGACTTTTTCATATTTTCTGAAAGAGCGGGTTTTCTTTTACATTATGCTAAAAGTTGGTATCATAAAACGGGAAGGAAAATGTGTTTTTTAGCAGTTTATCTCGAACATTTTTCGTAGAATAGTGTGATTAGGTGTGTCTTTAGAATCCCTTTTTCATTTCTGAAAAAAAACCTTGTCCACACTCTTCACTTTCAACTCTAATAACTTTTGAAAAGATAGGGCTACTGCTTTGAAAGTTGGCATTAATTATGGACAGGAAGTGCTTATGAGGCATGCTTAATTTTAGTTTAATCTCATAATCCCCTCATTGTTGTTACTCTGGTGGTTTACTTCCTGTTTTTTGTCCCATTCATCGCACAGCCAGCACGGTTTGGTAAAGATCAAGCGCTTGAATAGACACTGTACTTCAGAGCCTCTTTTCTCAGTTCACACTTTTCCTGAGTTTGTGCTTTCTTTCCAATATTTTGATAGGTTAGGAGAGTCCATTTGATTTGAGTTATACATCATTTTAAAGCTTAAAGTATGCTCTTTCAGAATATGGTCTTAACTAAAAATTCATGTCTGGCGACTTTTTGTTTGTTTTGAGGTGCAGGGTCACATATTTTAATCGAATACGTATAACACTACTGGAAAGAACACAGTGTCCCACAGTGTCTTCACGATGTGTTCACGTAGTCGACTATGTAAAACGCTCGAATTTAACAGTATGAAGGTTATTTCACACCGTGGTGTGGTTTTTCACAGGGTATTCACATAGTAATGTTCTGCTTCACACTGTGAATTGGTGATTCACATGTGTTCACGCTGTTAAAATTTTAATTGTTTTATTTAACAGTGTGAAGAGATTTCACACTGAGTTCACGATATGTTCACACTGTGTTTCACATTGTGTTTCACACTGTGAGATAGATACTGCGTTTTTTCCAGCAGGGAAAGTATGCAAATTAGGGCTTATTTGCGTAGATACAGAGTGTCTCTTTGAATAAAAAAAAAAAAGTCGAATTGCTCCAACAATGCCTTGTGCAAAGTGGGACGTCTGCACTTCAAAATATGCAGAGATTACCCCCCCCCCCCACAAGCTTACTATTAAAAGCAAAATTACTGTGATGTGCACCCGCATGTATGAGTTAGGTGTGTGTTCTGCGTGTACCTGTATGATGAAATTAGTTGTACCAGTAGCTGTACATACTGGTAGATATGTATGTATTGTATGGTTGCTTAAATGGCTGCATATATAGCTAGTTTGACCAGATAAGTGGAAAAAAGTTTCAATTTGGTATAGCTACAATACATGCATGTTAAAGGAAATAGAGCACCCAATCTTAATGCTCCAGAGAGTGCCTACATATTTGGCTATTTAGTGATGATAGCAATACATACACTCTACTTTTAGCTCAGTGTGATTGGTAGTTATTTTCAGGTATCATGTTATGCAGCGCTTGACAGTCAGTTAAGGTATCTGGAACCTGGAAGGCTGTTGAAATCACAAGTATGTAGCCCCAGGTTGGAGAGAATGACCGACCCTTCAAGAAAAGGTAGGGGACCTATATGCCACACTGAACTGAAGTAGGCAGAGTACCCAACATGTCTCCTCTGAAAAGCTGAAAAGAGACTTACTATAGTCAGTCCTGTGTTACATACTGACCTACTATATTTGTGGAAATAAGACCAGGAAGACATTGCCTGCAGAGAGCTGAATCACGTACATTGGTGACCGACTCCATTTTTATTTCATGTCAATGGACATTGCTACATCAAAGCGTTGATTGGCTGGATTTCTAGCTGGACATTATTTGCTGGATTATCATTCACGCATCGACTGGACGCAGTCATCTTATGGCCGTGTCACACCTTTCCGGGCAAGCCTAGCGTGCGACTTGCAAAGAACAATTTTGACTACCCGGAGGTCCCCGTGGATGATCCACACATGACAGTGCCTATATAGCACGTATCTCACCCGTAGTCGTCCCGAGGTGCGCACGCAAATATTTTTTACCCGCAACCATGTTTAGGCCCTGTCACACCTTTCCGGGCAAGCTACTCGGGCTTGTTGCGTGGAGGGATTTTTCAGCATACGGGACAATTTCTGAGGGCGGACAAGAATTTTGGCGAGTCAGTGCATGGGATTGTGTCTCACTTGCTGGACGCGTTCTACTTAAATTCTATTTGTGAGTATACTGTGTGACCTTTGTACCAGTCGCGTGGGGGCTGAAAACTCAGTCCCACGGAATGTCATTATCTTGGCTGCATACGGACTGCGAAGTAGCTGCGTGGGAGTTGCCTGCGAGGCGCTGCCGATAAGGGTCTCCTACTGGCGTTCTGCGTGGACCTCTCCGGGGGCATCCCCGCGACTCACCCGGAAAAAAAAGAAGAAAAAACAGGTCATGCTCAAAAGTTAGCTGCGGTTAAATTGGACTTGCGTGCACACCTCCGGGCAACTACAGGCGAGATACGGGCTAGGTACTATCAGTTGCGGACCAACTGGGGAGAGCTCCGAGTAGCAAATTGCTTTCCCCGCAAGTCAAGCCGCAAAACTTCCCCAGATGCGGTATGACAAGGCCTTGAGCATGCTCAAAACTTGTTCCGAGTGAGTTATAGAGGTTCGCTCGCAGAGGTACACGCAGAACACCAGTACGAGACCCTTACCAGCAGCACCTCGCAAGCATTTTTAACGCAGGTACATCTTGGTACCTGTAAGTCGCTCGTAACAGAAAACGGATCGGTTTCAAAGCTCTCACGCATTTCACATGGAATACACGCAAGTAGAAGGTAAGTAGTACGTGTCTAGCAGGTAAGAAATAGGTGCGAAATTCGCAAACATTCTTGTCCGCCCGCGGAAAATTCGTCGTTCACACCACGAAGTGGCACTTTGGCGCGTGGTTCACGAAAACCGCATTTCGAGAAAAACGCAATCAAAGTTTTACAAATTTTGAAATCGTCAACTCGAGTGGATTTCTGTAACTGAACATGATAAATTGTACATGAACGGAAAGAGGAGAACTTCTTCTTTACATTCACATGCCAATTTCAAATAATAAAGGTGAAATATTACGACCACGAGGCAGGGAACAATTGTGCCGGTTCGTGGAATAAATCATACGCGTAAACCGCGGTTCGATTGTTTCCACGAAGTGGCACATTGGGTCGCGCCCCATTGTGTCCTGTGTATTCGCGAGTACAATACGAGGTTTTCTGAGATGCGATATTGAAATTGCTTTTACGATCGGTTTTGGGGGATATATATATGGTTTACTGATTAGAAAATGAAGAGGGATATTTCTCTCACCAACTTCTATGATTTTTTCAAATCGAGGAGATAATATATTAACACCATAAAGTTGCAAACATAATGTGTCACTTCGTGAACGAAATCATACGCCCAAATCGACGTTTCATTAATTCCACGAAGTGGCACATTGCACGCGCGCGCGACGTACCGTACGTGCGCCTTGTTCACAACAATAAGGTATTCGCGCGTGTTGCAATTTCCGAATTATTTCAATCATTCGTGCAGCCTTTACAGTGAAAATTTAAACAGTTTCGCTATTTTATTATAAACCCCAAATGTCTTCTTGGCTATACATGTATATCACAAGAACAATTCCATGTAATAAAAACAAGCAGTGTTGCTGTTATGTTCAGGACTTTCTGTGTTTATGATGACAAGGGGTTGATTCCTAATCAAAATTATTCACCTCATCTGTACATTGATACTCCAATGTATACTGATCTTTTTTCTTGCTTAATTCTATGTTTCACCATGCTCACAGTTATGTTCAACGTCTCATAACTTCACATGCAGACTTTATTTTACAGTTAAGTCTACTTTCTCTCCCTCTCTCTCCTGGAAGCAATCTCATGCCTACCTCATCCCCCATCAACTGCCCGTATCCAGTCTCTTTTTTATCATACTTATTATTCTAAAAGAATACTCACTACTTTCAATCGTCTATATAAAAAAAAAACTAGCAAAACAAAAACAAATCCACGTGATAAAGGTTGAAGAAAGAATGTACGAAAGAAATGATAAAATCAATCCCCATAAATCATTTTCTTGTTAAGTGATGAAAACACTTCATATTTTATTCACTGACTTCACTGACAAAGAAAAATGGTCAGTTGATAAAGCAATGACAATGATCTTTTACACCATTTCAGACTTGAAAAAGTGCTTACATTTCAAAAATGTAATCGAAATTAAGTATTAAAAAATTGACAGTACATTTCAAAACTACATTGTCAGCTTATTGTTATAACATAATTATATTCTGAAGGTATTTGAAAGAATAGGCCTAGATAATTATATTTCTATACACACGTTATAGGATAGGCTAGCTGCGGAAAGGGTTACAAATAACACTGAAGAAGTTTCTTTTTTTTTTCTGCCAGATAAGACGAAGAAACTTAATAATTCTGTGGAACACGTACCTGCGTCCCCTTAATTAACACCAACGTCCATTACCCTGCTTATCAGCACTTTAAAACGCATCAGCGATCACTAATTCTACGTTTAATTAGATCATTGACTTTCAGCACAGTGTATTACGGCTCAGGAGGTAAAATAATTAAATGAATAGATCAACTTTTTTTTTTTGAATGTCCAATATATGGGGTATATGTTGTACCGCCAAATCAAGATGCGTGCTGAAATTAACACAAGCGCGTAATTTACAACCCTCCCATACACTACTGGAAGTAGAAGGGAGCATCTATTTATTGTTCTTTGTTGTTATTAAATTCTCAATTTGTCATTTTTACTCTACTTGTAACGCCTGCAAACATCTATGCTGTGTTTGTATCAAAGATGTATTAGGATAATTTTCTTATAACGTTACAGGTTATGTACACTGTCATTCTTGCTATAAAAAACAATATGATAAATTGCCTTGGTTCGTAGATTTTGAATATTTTTTAATTGAGTCTAGTAGAATACAGTACATGAGGTGCTTTTTTCCATTATTGATTGTCATGATATTCAAGTTCTGCTTGAAACTAACAAACATGCTAATCATAACGGTATTGCAATAAACATGTTTCAAATTACAGAAAATTGATATTGATATGATACATCCATAAATGGTATCAGTCATGACATTTAAAAAAAAAGATACATCAAATGCAAGATGCTGCACTAGTATATTTACACGCAAGACATTTTTTTCATAATGATAGATGATTAATGAGACATTAATGTTGTATCACATCTAAACCCATTCAGTTGTGATTATGATACATTTCTCACAAAAGTGAAACTTGAAAAGGCCACTCGAGTGTACATGCCAATGTAGCGAAGTACCCATATGGATATTATCATTAAGCAAACTGATTTGAATTATGGAGTGAACAGTAATGTGTTGTGCATTCTATATTACATTTTGAGCCTGCATCACAAAACCAACAAAAAGTCGCCAGACATTGATTTTCAGTTGAGGGCAGATTCTTATAGAGCAGACTCTGAGCTTTAAAATGATGAATAATTAAATTCAAATGGACTCCCCTAACCTATCTAAATACTAGAAAGCACACACTCTGAAAAAGATTGAACTGAGAAAAGAGGCTATGAAGAACAGGGTCTATTTAAGCACTTAATCTTCACCAAGTCGTGCTAGCTGTGCAATAAAAGGGACAAGACACACCGGAACAACAACCACCGTAACAACAATAAAGGAATTATCAGAAATTGAGCATGTTCTATTAACACATTCTGCCCTCGATTATTGTCAACTTTCAAAGCAGTACAATTATCCTTTCAAAAGTTATTAAATTTGAAAGTGAATAGTGAGTAAAGGATTTCAAGAAATGAAAAGAGGACTATAAGACATACCTGATCATTCTGTTCTCCCCAAAAAATGGGTTGTAGAAAACTGCTGAAAACGCACTTTCTCGTTCATGTTATGATCCCAAACTAAAGAATAATATAGAAGGATAGCTCTTTCAGAAAATATGAAAAACTCAGGACTGACTCGGTTGACCCATTTTAACTTTTTGAGTCCTCACGTAAAATCAAGGGGTGCGACTTTTAGTTTGCTTTGTGATGCACGGTCCATTTACAGTGGTGAAACATAGTACTTGTATCACCAAATTTTGTTTGATTCATAGTTCTTCGAATATTTTTAATTAAATTTTAAAAAAAAAACCCCACATTGCTCTAGGCAGGTGCTTTCGTTTGCTTAACATGTCTTTTATCATCAATCTTACGACAATAGGATAACTGAACCTAAAGATCATTTGAAATAATTACATGGACACATGAGTTAAAGTAAGGCCTGACATCACTGTCAACCATTGGTGGTAAAGATGTTAGGAAGTGGTGTTTATGCTTGAGAGTCTTAAGGAAAAAAAGAAGAAAAACATTGCAACGGTTGGCATGTATAATTTCTCCACTAGTTGCTGAAGTACACTTTCGTTACACAGTACTGGCGGTGAAACATTGTCCTCTGAATCCGAACCGCTTTCTGTAGAGGTGGGATTCTGGAGTTGGAAGTACCCTGCACTGTTGGTATCTGGATTAATTAGATTGCAGAAACACAGTACAGACATGTAAATTATTACATGAATAACGTATCTTGGTGACCTTGTAAATCTTAACACATCCAGGGCCTTTTCTATCAAGAAAATATATAAACGCAATTTCAAAAATTATTCTGGATAGCTCTGTTACTTTTCAAATTGGTAAATGCATTGTCAGAATAATTGCAAAAAAAAAAAATATATATATATATATATATATATATATATTCAACGATGAAGTAGCACAAGACTGTGAAGATGTTTCCCTGAAAACCTGAATGCATAATTCTCTAGAAATTAGGAATCTCTCTTTTTTTTCCGGCAAACAGCCCTGTGATTTTTTTGTTTGTTTCATTTTTAAATGGGTGTCTAGAATTTTCTTTCATCGTGCTATATGGTCTATCTACATCTTGATAAGGTCAAGTGAGGATGTAGGCCTAAATAATCACATTAATAATGTTTCGCTCCCTCGCAAATTAGTTTCATGTCTATGTAAATTACTAGACTGTGATCCGTTTCATGAAAGCCTTAGGAGAGACTTTTCGCTCATAAGACACATCTATGAGAGATTTAAATATGTGATGACTCCATAAAACGTACCCGTCTGAGCCCGGCCCTTGTTAATATTATTCCTAGTATTAGAGGTTCTACTGAACTTCTAACTGTTACTTACAGATCATCTATGTCTAGAAACTAGACTTTTCTACAGGCACGAACATGTGAAGATGTTTCCCTGAAAACCTGAATGCATAATTCTCTAGAAATTTTGAATGCATAATTCTCTAGAAACTAGACTTTTCTACAGGCACGAACATGTGAAGATGTTTCCCTGAAAACCTGAATGCATAATTCTCTAGAAATTAGGAATCTCTCTTTTTTTTCCGGCAAACAGCCCTGTGATTTTTTTGTTTGTTTCATTTTTAAATGGGTGTCTAGAATTTTCTTTCATCGTGCTATATGGTCTATCTACATCTTGATAAGGTCAAGTGAGGATGTAGGCCTAAATAATCACATTAATAATGTTTCGCTCCCTCGCAAATTTGTTTCATATCTATGTAAATTACTAGACTGTGATCCGTTTCATGAAAGCCTTAGGAGAGACTTTTCGCTCATAAGACACATCTATGAGAGATTTAAATATGTGATGACTCCATAAAACGTACCCGTCTGAGCCCGGCCCTTGTTAATATTATTCCTAGTATTAGAGGTTCTACTGAACTTCTAACTGTTACTTACAGATCATCTATGTCTAGAAACTAGACTTTTCTACAGGCACGAACATCATACACATTGACTTCTACGCAACTGACAAGCAAATAAAAAGGCGGAAGGTCTAAATAGGCAGACGTTTCTCCAGAAAAATAAAAAGGGTAATGCTGGCAAAGCGTGAATTTAATTTATGTTTTCTTGGGGGGGGGGGGGGGGTGGGTGTTGATAACTCATAGCATACACGGATCACAGTACGTGGGCCTAGGTTAACTTGAAAGTTGCGTTCTACAGTATGAACATCAGACCCTTGTCTTGAACGTCTCTAATGTTACGTTATAGCGTTGTAATGTCAAGTCAAAATAAAAGTATGCCAAAATAATTTAGACCCCTAAAATCCAGGATAGCCAAAAGTACGACAAAATAAACACTATTTTCACAGATGACTAAAATCTACCCAGAGTTCTTACCTTCTTAAAAGCATGGTTCTTGGTCTTTCACTGGATATTGACGTGATATCGCAGCTTCGCTGCAAGTGGTCCGCGTACGGTGCGCGTAGCACGTCTTAACACAGGGCGTCTATGTACTGTGCCACTTCGTGAACTAAGCAACACACAGAGCAATTAATTCCACGAAGCGGCACATTCGTTAGTGCCACCTTTGTGAAATTACTGATCTACGTTTTTGTGCATTGTGCCACTTGTAGAAATACTTGTTTTTGCATAAATAAGCATAATTCTGACCTGAGATTCTGTGAAATGATAGAGAATAACAAATACATAACAAAAATGAAGAAAACAGAAAAATGATTTTCTACGCGATTTTGGCCAAAGTGCCACTTCGTGGTGTGAACGACGAATTCTCCTGCGTGCGGAAAATCCCTCGTCGCAACAAGCCCTTTTAGCTTGCTCGGAAAGGTGTGACAGGGCCTTTAACGTCTGATGGAGTCTACGTGTGTCGCTGTGAATTTATTCTTTGGATTACAGTAACCTGTGCCCATTGCAGTGATTTATTCATCTGTGCATCGAAATCATCTTTGGACATACTCTAGGGAATTACATGGAACTTATCATTATCATAGTCGATGGTAACACATATAAGTAATTACATTATCATTGTGTTTTGATTATACTGATAGACAGGTCTGTACACTTAATATCACTGTTAATAAACCACATGAACATTAGTTTATTTGTTCTTGTGCTATCATTTTCAGTGTGGTTTTGGTAGTAACACAATAGCTATTGGGTGCTAGCGTTTCCGTGATGCCCAATATTTGTCGTGTTTCACTCATTTGAGGCCTCGTCGCCGATTTGGCCGATGTTAGCAATCACCACAAGATTATTGACATCAAGGTATACACTGAGAGGTGTCTTATGTCAATAGGGAAAACAAAATATAAGATTGTTATTGAGAGACTAATTGCTGTAATCAATATAGACGTATATACTCTAGAAACATACACTCACATTTGTTAAACACACAACCACACACATTTCATCGACACACACATTGTTGATAGACATTTCGTATATAAAATGTACAAACTTATGTATATATGATATTTGACCGTGCATCACAAAACCAACAAAAAGTCACATCCCTTGATTTTACCTAAGGACTCAAAAAAGGTGAAACGGATCAACCAAGTCAATCTGAAGTTTTATATATTTCATTTTGAAAGAGCTGTCCTCCTTCTACATTATTTCTAAGTTGAGATCATAAAATGAATGGGAATGTTTTTCTACAACCCCCTTTTTTTTTTTGGTAAAGTAGTGAGATCAAGTATGTCTTAGACGCCCCTTTTCATTTCTTGAATATCCCTTGCACCCTCGTCACTTTCAACTCTAATAACTTTTGACAGGATAATGCTACTACTTTGAAAGTTGGAATTATGGGCAGAATATGTTAATACAACATAATTAATATGACACTGCTAGTCTGAATTCATGGTAAAGGGTAAAATGCATGCACATGAAAACCATAAGCACATGTTTTCATGTGCTTGCATACATTACATTTCAGGATGAATAAAGACTAGCTGTGATAGTGGAATTTCTGATGAATATGTCATAGAGCGTTCCAATTCTGGCCATTGTTTAGGGTCATTGTCAGGATGTTACACACTTGCCACACATTCCCATTTAGACCCATACACACCAATTGACCCCTGTGCAAAATCAAAATTTTGTACAGTGAGTTGATAACAGAGCAAAATATGAAACCCAACATACAAATTATTTTTTGAATTATTGAAACTGATGTAGGCTCTCATTTTTAACAAAATTCGAACAAAATTATTGAACACTATTCAGCTACTGCTCATATCAATGTCAGTGTTATATAACATACGGTTTTTTAACTACTAAGGATCAGAAGTGGGAAATATTTGTTGTTACACTTAATATATATATATATATATATATATATATATATATATATATACATACATATACATATATATGAAGAGTTTGTTTGCAAAAACCGATAAGTCCATTTTTGAAAATTTTGAAGTACGGTCTCTGTCATAAAGTACAAACTAATACCTTTTAAATGATATATTGGTCACTACATAATAAAGGTACATTTTTGAAGATATGGTCAAAAGAAGCAAACATTTGCTTAGTATTCTCTTTATTTTTCTTGACCTTTAATCGCAAATATCTCCATTTGGCAAATATGGACTTATCGGTTTTTGCAAACAAACCCTCTCTATATATTATATATATGTATATATATATATATATATATATGTGACCGTGCACCTCAAAACGAACATAAAGTCGCACACACTGATTTTGCGTGAGGACTGAAAATAAAGTGAAATGCGTCAACCTAGCCGAACTTGACTTTTCCATGTTTTCTGAAAGAGCGGGTCTTCTTTTACATTATGCTAAAATTTGGTATCATAAAACGGGTAGAAAAGTGTGTTTTTTAGCAGTTTATCTCGAACATTTTTGGTAGAATAGTGTGATTAGGTGTGTCTCTAGAATCCCTTTTTCATTTCTGAAAAACCTTGTCCACACTCTTCACTTTCAACTCTAATAACTTTTGAAAGGATAGTGCTACTGCTTCGAAAGTTGGCATTAAGTATAGACAGATTGTGTTAATGAGGCATGCCTAATTTCAGTTTAACCTGATAATCTCTTCATTGTTGTTACTCTGGTGGTTTACTTCCTGTTTTTTGTCCCATTCGTCGCACAGCCAGCACGGTTTGGTAAAGATTAAGCGCTTGAATAGACATTGTACTTCAGAGCCTCCTGTCTGGCGACTTTTTGTTTGTTTTGAGGTGCAGGGTCACATATATATATATAATACTAAGCCTTGTATAGATATACATGTGATATTGTGTGTGTATGTTATAGTACACAATACATTATATTGAACTTTTCTTTTACTATTTTAACTTGCATGAACTATTATCTCGAGCTCACTCTCATTAATTTTGGTCTCGCAAAGTTAGATTTGATGTTAGATATGATACATTAGTGATCAATTATTGCAAGTGCACGAAGTCATGTTTAATGAAGTCAGCATTTAATAATACGCACAGGAGATGAGTTGCATATTTCATGCAATTTGCGTTCTACATTGAAGTTTATAAGAAGTGTCCTATCAAAATCTGAAAAAAAAAAACCATGAGAAGTTAATATATAAATGAAAAAAGAAATATTACTTTTTTATTTTCAAAAAACACCCAATACTCTTGATACATTGAAATTCTAATGATTATCTATACGTTCGCCCGGTTTGGCATTGACATGCTAAATATTTTGGCCTGAGTAATTGTTTTCTATATTTTTTTTTTGCATGTTTAAAGCAGCGTTGAGAGTTAAAAAGTTAGATTTCAATTTATAGTTGTAATTTATATTTAGTTATATTTGTGTACAATCTGTGAATAATTGTGAAGGTTTGTGTTGCGAAAATTGTTGATGTTTTTGTTTTTTTATCTAAAACATTTCTGATCATGTAATCATGATTTATGTACATTGATTCACGGCCCCATCGAAAAACAGCCTTTGCTGATTAGGCATTTTTATCCGTGGCAAAAATGTAATGTAATGTAATGAAATAAAATGAAATGAAATGAAAAATTTCCCTTGTCCTGGTATTTTGACACTGAAAAAGACGCATAATTTTTAATTACAACAGCAAATAACAAAGGGGAGTAGCTTATATCTGCTGCTTGGTAGTTTGTTTTTATTTGTTTGTTTTTTGTTCTTGTTGTTGTTGTTATTGTTGTTGTGACTGAGAAATATTGCATGATTTAAAAGATTACGGCGATCTATTCATTTTTTTTTTGTCTAGTCAAACGAATAATATCCACACCTGACATACAGTGCAGAACATCTTCATGCCACGTGCAGAGCATGCATGTTCTAACAATCTAAGGAGCGATTCTGATTTTATCTCCTAAAACAGCACCTCCTTCATTATACAGCCCAGGAATTAAAGCCATTGTCCTAGCTTGCAGACAAAACCTCCAACAATCCATCCGTTACCCACAGGAGAAGGGTCACACTGCAAATCGTTCCACCTGTAGTCATCAGCCACGTCATATTCCACGCAGTGTTGCGCATTATCATAGTTATTTGGCTGGTCTGATTTCCAGAAGGTATAATTTACATCCGAACCGTCACTCCATACAAAGGAACCCTCAGACTCCAGATCATTCAGTCCAATCCACACCAGTTGTCGACCGGTGAACTGTTGATTTCCGGTAAAAAGAACAGAAGGGAAATGAATAAAATGATTAGTTTCATTGCATATTACATATTCCTTTTTGGAGATTTGAATTCTGTCTCTTTGTGCATAGTACATAGTTTGTGTTACCAGAATGTATTGCTCCTTTAAAAGGCGTGAAGATTACTATAGAAATGAAAACGAGAAAGGCAACATACGCACAGGGATGTCCCATGTCTTTTGTGTTAAACGCCCCCATCCCCATTATCTTCCTCTAAGATGTAAAAACAGGGCGATACATGTACTTTCGCACACAAACAGAAACACACACACACACACACACACACATATATATTTGCACATACATTCAAGTTAACACACCCGAAGATGAGAAATAGTCTAGCGACCTATGGAAAGCCAGAATTCATGTCAAATAAAATTTCCTATTTTGTTTGGGAATAAATGAATCGAAGAAGTTTTTCACCAAAGTAAGGATTACGAAAGTTACAGCGTCTTTCTCTCTGTGTGTGTTTGTGTATGTGTGTGTGTGTACATGCGTGAGATGTCATAAGTACGGTCAGTTGATTTTGATGAACTCAGTCACAAATGATTGCAGAAAACGTTCCATGTTATATATATATATATATATAGATATATATATATAGATATATTACAATAAAATCATGACCGTACATCACAAAACGAACAAAAAGTCGCATCCCTTGATTTTACGTGAGGACTCAAAAAAGGTGAAATGGTTCAACCAAGTCAATCCTGAGTTTTTCATATTTTTTGAAAAAGTTATCCTTCTTCTATGTTATTCTTCAGTTTGGGATCTTTACATGAATGGAAAAGTGCGTTTTTAACAGTTTTTTTACAACCCTTTGTGGGGGAAGAGTAGAATGATCAGGCATGTCTTAGAGGCCACTTTTCATGTCTTGAAATCCTCTGCACACTCTTCAATTTTCAAGTCTAATAACTTTTGAAAAGATGACGCTCCTTCTTTGAAAGTTAGTATTAATTACGGGCAGAATGTGTTAATAGAACATGCTTAATATCAGCTTAATCTGATAATCCCTTCATTGTTGTTGCTCCAGTGGTTTACATCCTGTGTTTTGTCCATTTCACGGCACAGCTAGCATGGCTCGGTAAAGATTAAGCGCTTGAATAGACCGTGTACTTCAGAGCCTCTTTTCTCATTTCACACTTTTTTAGAGTGTGTGCTTTCTTTCCAGTATTTAGGTAGGTTAGGGGGGTCCGTTTGAATTGCGTTATGCATCATTTTGAAGCTTAGTGTCTGCTCTTTTGGAATCTGCCTTTAACTAAACATCCATATCTGGCGACTCTTTGTTGGTTTTGTGGTGCAAGGTCACATATATTATTTGTTATTATTAAGTAATCACTAAATGATACTAGATTTTGACAGTGTTGTGTCACAAATGTACACACAAGTAGTTAATATGTACATGTATCAAGGCTGTATGCATGGTTGTTTCAATGTGTATGTACACGGGGTGACTAGATTAATGGAGAACATTCTATATGATATAGATATAATACATACAGGCTGACCAGATCAGTGGAGAATTTTCCAGGTGGTATACAATGTAGCTACAGTACATGTATGCATGTGACAGGAAATACATTATAGCTCACTCAATCTAGAATGATTTAACCCATTCCAGAATATTCTAGGAAGTGCTGGCTGAGTGAGGCACTGCCCTGTAACCCAATGTGATTGGTAGTTAATTTTGGCAATGATGTTATGCACATAGTTAGGCAGTGAGTCATCCAGGATTCCTGGAATTTGGACTTGCTAGTATGTTCAGGTATGTGGCCCCAGGTTGGAGAAAATTACAGAATGTACTAGAAAGGGGTGAATGGATAGTATATAAGCAGGAGAAATTCTGAGGTAGGCAGAGTATCCAACACCTCTGCTCTGAGAGTTACGTCACTTCTTGCTCTGAAGCGACTTGTTATAGTCAGTTCTGTGTTACCTGCTGACCTGCTATACAAACTGTGTTTGTGGAGATAAGGCCCGGGAGACATTTTGCCTGCAGAGAATTGATTTGCCTACATTGGAGAGAGACTCCATATTTTAGTGTCAACGGACATTGTTACGGCAAAGCTGTGACGGGCTGGATTCCTTGCTGGACATTATTAAGTGAACCATCATTCAACGCATCGACTGGACGTGGTCGTCATAACATTGGATTCTGCACATTTCGCTGTGGACCTATACCCTGGATTTATAACGTGGATTATTGCAACCAGTGCCTCTGAATTTACGTTGGAGGAATCATTCATCGGTGCATCAAGGACCATTCATCTGTGTGTCGAACATCGTATCTGGACATCACCAGGGGACTATGTGAACATCGTCATTATCAGATTTTGGACTGTAATGCGTGTAAGTGATTCCATTACCGATTTATAATTGTTTCTCTTGATCATTATTGTACTGATCTGAAGACCGATTACGAGTCTGTACCCACAATATCGCTGTTAATAAACCGCCTGAACATTAGTTGGTTGTTTCTTTTGTGCGATCATTCTCAGAGTGATTTTGGTCGTAATAGTTGGAGTTTTAAGTTCTGATATCTAGTTTCTTCTGATTATGTATACTAAACAAACAACCTTTTTTTTTCTTTTTCTCGCGTACTCTTTGTATTGGAAAGGTTTTCAGCGTTTCTGTTTTCTTTCTTTCTTTAAGAGGGACTGTTATTGTTATTTTGCAATAGTAGTCATTTTGAGTGGGCCCCTTCACCTTTTTATGCGCAGAATGCATGTGTGTGTATTAATGTTTGCTGTTAGTATATTCATAGACAGGAACATAATGTTATTATTTTCTTCTTGAGTCTTTATTCACATTATACGTGTTCAGATTTACTCAATTTGTTGTATATCATGTTCAAAAAATAAATGAAATGCATTGAAATAGCACAGAAATGTTCTAATATCAGCCTGTCACAACACGACCTAGCTATCAAATCAAAGCAATTATTTCCAAAACAGATGAATCAGAAGGAAATGTGTATGTAATCAAACTTACATAATATTTTAGGTAAAAATAAAACTCATGAAGAGACGTTCACAACTCATTCCAAAGTTCATTGTGATTTCATTTCTCTATTCAAAGTTTGAAGTCCCTTTTTGTCTATTTTTTGTTAATTTTGTTACCTCTTGATTTATTCAAAATTAATCTTACCAACATTTCCCACAAAAGTTAATTCACCCGTGGAGAACGATTCCCGAGTACGTCTATGGGAAATGCGTTTTGTAGCAAAATCAGTCCGTCCTTAAGGGGAACCAACACCCTCAAACTTAATTTCTAAACAAAAGATGCCTGACAATTTTTTTGTTACATTATCAAAGGGCATATTAGAAAATCAGGAAAAAATAAAAATTGGCATCAAATTGCACTCGTTGCTATGGTAACGGCGCCATTTTGAAAATATCTTTTTTGATTCCACAGGCTACATTTTTCATTTTATTCAAATGATATTTGGTGAACTTACACCTTTAGATATTACCTATAAAGTATAGAAAGGGTTTTTACAAATTGTACCTCATTTACATTTTCTCTATGTTTCTTTTTATTTCGGTGGTGTCGAATTACATGATCTTAGAAATAACAGAAAAGACTTTTTTTTTTTGCTCTGTCAGTTTATTGAGTGTTTTTTCCTGAACAAACTCTGCAAATTTCATGAGAAAATAATGTAATAAAACTGAGATATAGATCATGTTTTAATAAATATCATTGAAATACAGATTCTGAGAAAATCATTGACAAAGTTAGCAACACATTATTTCACACACGAAGTTGGTATTGACCACAAGAAATAATGACCAAAATATCACATTTTGATGTTTTTAACAGGATTTTTTTTTTTTAGTTTTGGTCCTTTCACAAGAATAGATTGAATTTAACAGTTACAGAGCATATTACTCAGTATTTTCAAGTATTACAAAGCAATTAAACATCAGCAATCACTTCACTAGTCTAATGAAAACATAGCAACTTCTCATAATAAAGTGTAGGGTGGAAAGCTATCGCAAGTAACCTTATGTGTTACCAATTGATATGTACATGCACCTCAGCCACCTATACGTTCTATAATACTTCAGGTGCAAATGCAGCACTAATCAAAATCTACACACAGTTTCTTACAAAGTCAATTCAAAATGCACCAGACTCATATGTAACACCTTTTTTCAAGTGACGTTTTTTCTTGTTCGCGCACTTTTGCCAGCTCACGACGTTGCCTGCGTCGTTTTGCTTGCTCATTGGCCCGTAGAATGCTCTGTTTGATGCGAAGGGAATCTCGTTTCTTGGCTAATCGATGAAACTGTGATCCTGGAGAGATGCCCTGAAAACTGAGTGTTGATCCGAGTTGAGATGCTCCTTTGTTGAACGCAGCGACTGCCATTGCTACGCCCATGTCGACCTTGGGCCTGCTTGCAAATTGTGTCTTCGGAAGTCTCTTCCACACAATGGAATGAAATGACTCGCTCGCATTCTGAGTTTTGCCCCGTAAACAGCGAGATAAAAGGGCCTTGTCTGCTAAGTGTACATAGATTGGTTTGATGGCCTCTCCAACTTCCAAAGACAGTGGGGTTCCAACACGTTCCTTATGAGATTGCGGGGTCATGTTTTTTGCTGTCGCTTTATTGTAGAAGCACCACGATTATGGACCTTTCGGACAGAACTGATGCTGATGGTGCTCATCTGTAGACAGGGAATGATGTAGGGTGGCCATTACTGCATCATGCATTTCTTCACATGTTGAACTGCTCTGTATTGCTTTACCATTATACGCTGATAGTTTCTTCACCTTCCATTCAGTCAATTTTCCTTGTCCTTGTCCGCCGAGATGTAAGCCTTGCTTGCTGCTTGCTGTCCTAGCTTTGCGAAGATGCGAACCCATCCTTCTACTTACATGGTTTATGCATTCCTCCTTCACAATGGGATGATCTGTACCACAGAAATTCTGCTTCACTAGATGATTGTTGGTTTTTGCATTTCCATCACTGAGTAGCACAGTGTTTCAGTGACCTTCTCCAGAGCTTGTCCGCTTCCATGTATTCAAACGAATCTGAAGTTCTTTCCACATTTTGGGTGCAGTTATAGGCTTGTGTGCTTCATACCATTCTTTGTAATTGGTAGACTCTTTGTCCATATTATTAGATGCACACACAGAACAGTACTTGTACATGACATCACAGTCTTCGCTAAGCCCTGTCTCCAATTTAATCACAGCCGCTGTCCTGACCTTAGGTACGTGTCCACGCTTTTGCCATGACCCGTCGAAGCTTACAGCTACATCAAGGATATCATCATCCTGCATGCAGATCCGAGTTAGATAGTTTGTAGTGATTTCTCAATAACGAGCAGCATCTTGTAGTACTTCTTCACTCATCTTAGATGCTGCCTCAGCTGCATCCTTGGCATTAGTTCTGTGTGCTGTACTCGACAAACTTGGCATATCCATCATCATACACACACTCTCACAACCAGCATGTCCAACTCCAATATTTGAAAATGATGATACAACACGTCTTGACATCTGGAATGCCTGACTGTTAGGAACACGACTAGAACTAAGTTCATTACTTACTACAACCTCACACACTGAACAACTCACTTTCATCCCTATAACCCCATATCCACTATTTTCTGTTTCGAACGACAGAGTTCCACTAGATCTACATTCTGGGCAAGTGGGCGGTATGTTACTGATAAGAGCTTGAAGCTGCAATGTTTCTGCTAATATAACAGCAGGGGAATTTCCGTCATCTGTTGAGAGCATAGAGCTACTGTCACTATCACTGTCTTGAGATAAATATGGAATCGGAGACTGGGAGTGGGATGTACTTGGTCTGTTTGGATCTAGATCGCAGTGCACAAGTTTGGCGTTTGCTGCTGCTTCTACATGCATTGTTTGACTACCTATATCAATTAGCTTCCTTTCAGAGGCAGTTCTACATGAAGGCCTATTAGCAATTATCTTCTGTCCAGTTTCACTTGTAGTGGGACTGTATTGCACTTCCTGGCTGGAAATGCCAGTATGAGTAGAGCTACTACCTCCGCTACTGCTACTAACATGTAAACTAGTATGTGGGACTGTACAGTGCAACTTCTGACTTACCTCAGCATCCGGCGTTTCGTGTGCAGATTTCTCCTTTTTTTTTCTACATCCTAACCTCTCCTGATACCCTATCTAGCTGCAGCAAGCTGCTTTTTCCTGCTGAGATCGCAGCATTATGATGTCATTGATCCCAAGGACCAGTGAGCATCAAGTACTCGGTTAAACCCCTGATTCTGGATATATAATGAGCTTGGGTAGTAGAATGCATTTCCAGGAACAGTACATGAATATTCATTACTCTATGGGTTTGTGAATGGGACCATCGTATGCAGCTGTGTACAAGCTTTCTGGCAGGATGCACGGTGTGGGGGCTATTCTATTTAGTTACGAGGGAATGAAGGGTGAAATGTAGCCTAAATAAGAAGATTTTTTTCAGTAGCTTTGGAGGAGTGTGAGGGTCATTTGCACACAAAATGTCTTTTTTTTTTCTCCAAAAGAGAAAATTTATGGGGAAATTACTTTCAGATATGATAGTAGACAGTTTAAATCACCCCTAACACCCCTTATCTCAAAATGAGTGGAAAAATCCAAAATGGGTGATTTGGGGGTTCTCTTTCCCCTTAGCGGGTTAGAGGTGAAATGAGATGTAAAGTCTCTTGTTGAAAGTATACGTACCCGTTTGTTTCGTATGGATTCAAAGAGAGTACTAAGGAAATCCATCTCCTCCTGGGAGTGAATGGACACAAGGTGACCAAGCTGACCGGTGGTGGCGCCCTCCTCCCAGCATGGCTTCGTAAATGACTGACATTGTCTTTCGGCCTCCTGCCACGTCACACTTTCTGCTGAAAAGTACCTACAAGAGCAATCAAGCACCTATTCATATTACCAGGTGATTTGCAAGTGATTAACGTCTCACCCGAAAGAATGGATAAATCTCAATGTCATTAAATCTACACTTAAACTCTAGTTGAAAAAGAAATGTAGAAAAATTCAAATTTGAGTCAAAAATCAAATTTGATTTTGGTTTCAAAAGAGAAAATATGAGATTTAAAAACTAGTGGAAATAGATAAAAGACATTTAAATCTAAAGATTTATGCTGGGTTAAAACTTTCTGTGTCAAAACTAAACTTACCTACGTTATTGTTCAGTTATTCACAATTTCAAATTGTGTTATAAAGAGGTATTTTCATATGTTATCAGGCCTAACAACGCCTAATTAGGGTGTGTGTGATCAAATTTTAGTTAACATTTTGCTGGTATATAAAAGAAGGTGATACAGATTCATCAATCTGGAAAAGGATGTAGTATAGGTATAGGTGGTAGGACTTTAGGAACAGGTTAGGATAGGATTAAATAGGATTGGGATTAGGGTATTTATGATCCAAAATTGTGCCCGTATAATCGCTTAACTCTAATTGTTTAAGATACCCAATAAAAAATAAACATTACACGTTCTTAAAAAGGTTTTCTGGACGTTCTAGACGGATATGAAAGGTTCTCTAAACGTTCTGGAACGGGTCATAAGACTTTGAAGACGCTCTCAAAACGTTTTTTGAACGTTCTAGACGGTTTTTAAAGGTTTTCTGGACGTCCGCAGAACGTCCACACAACTCTTTGATTATTCTTAAACGTCCAAAAGGTTTTCTGCAGTTCCTTAAAATTGTTTTTAAACGTTTAAAAAACGTTTCTATAACATCCATTTGAAACGTTTTAAATCTGCGAAAACATTCCACAAAAGACGTTCTGAAAACGTTTTGATAAAACGTCCAAATAACAAACTTGGAACATTTCAAGAACGTTCAGAAAACGTCCAAATGTTATCTTGGGTATTAAAGTACACTTTTATTTTCCGCTTTAGTGTCTTCTAATTCTGACAATTTTCAAAGATTTCCTTACTTGAATATCAACAAATATAGGGCCTACATTAATATTCATGATATATGTTAGGTACCGGACGTTTAGTTTTGTTAATTCCGATAACGTTTACAAACGTTTTGTAAAGGACGTTTTATTTTGTAACGTCCGTTGACGTTTTAAAAGAACGTTTTCCAAAAACCTGTACTTAGCGATAAATGCTAAGGGCAAAATTTGACGTTAAACGTACGATTTTGAAACGTTTTCCGTTTTACGTTAAGCACAAATCATAAATAATTCACTCCAATATACTTACTGGCACCAGTATGAAACCTTCCGTGCTAGTGTAGATAAACACTGTACACTTGAAAAAAAAAATCAGGGAAAGAATGTCTTTTTCTTCTTAACTTTTGGTTCATCTATGTCTTTTTCCCCTCTTACCTCTCATCTGCCCAATTCACTGCATTACTTCCGCTCAGAACTAATTATTACTTAAGACAGGGCTCCACACTAACTTTTATTGATAGATTATAGTTGATTTTTATTTTTTGGTGGCCCGAAAGTCAAATCTAGTGGCCCGAAAAAAAAATCAAGAAAAACATAAGAAAAAACGAAATCGGTCCCACTAAACATAGAAAAAATAAATATTAAGCATTACTGAAGTGATACAGGTACCCATGTCTAAAATAAATGAATGGAAAATTCAATCATCTTACCGTTATTCTGTGTTCTAAAATTTAGCAAATGGGCTTATAGATTATTATAAAGGTTGATGCCTATTTAGGTGGTCAAAACTTACGTTTGAAATGAGAAAGTGGGAGCATTTGCAGACATTTGTAAGCATCCGACATTTGTTTTAGTATTGAAAAGAGCCGAAGCTACAGTTATTAATTTCTGATTGTAAAAGCAATCATCTAACATTTACTAATGTTTTAGGACCTTACGGAGCCGAATGTTACCGTTAATCATTTTCAAATGTAAAAGCAAACAATCGACATTCATTTTAGCATCTTACGGAGCTGAATGTTATCCTTATTCTTTTCCAAATGTAAAAGTAACAATCTGTTATTTATTTTAGCATCATACGGAGCAGAATATTACCGTTATTCATTTCCATTTTTAAAAGCAAACATCCGACAATATTTTAGCATCGTAAGGAACCGAATGTTACTGTTTATCATTTTTGAACGTCAAGGCAGACATCAGACATTCATTTTACCATCAAACTCAACTGAATGTTACTGTTATTAATTTCGAAATGTAATAGGAAATATCCGACAATTATTTTAGCATCGTATGGAGCAGAATATTATTGCTATTCACTTCCGAAAGTAAAAACAATCATCTGACATTTATTTTAGCATCTTCTGGAGCCGAATGTTATTGCTATTTACTTTCGAAAGTAAAAGCCAACATCCGACATTTATTTCAGCATCTTCCAGAACTGAATGTTATCCTTATTCATTTCCGAACGCAAAAACAAATATCTGACATTAATTTTAGCAGTTGTGTTGAGTATCATTGTGATTCATTTCCGAACGTCAAAGGGATCGTTCGACATTTACTTTAGCATCTTCCGGAGCTGAATGTTATTGCTATTTACTTTCGAACGTAAAAGCAAACATTCGATATGTATTTCAGCATCTTCCGGAACTGAATGTTATCCTTATTCATTTCCGAACGCAAAAGCAAATATCTGACATTAATTTTAGCAGTTGCGTTGAGTATCATTGTTATTCATTTCCGAACGTCAAAGGGACCGTTCGACATTTACTTTAGCATCTTCCGGAGCTGAATGTTATTGCTATTTACTTTCGAACGTAAGTGCAAACATTCGACATGTATTTCAGCATCTTCCAGAACTGAATGTTATCCTTATTCATTTCCGAACGCAAAAACAAATATCTGACATTAAATAAGCAAGCATCCGACATTTATTTTAGTATCATACGGAGACGAATATTATCGTTATTAATTTCAAAAATTAAAAGCAAACATCTGACATTTATTTCAGCATCTTACGCAGCCGATTGTTACGGCTGTTTATTTCCAAAAGTAAAGGCAAACATCCAACTTTTTTTTTTTTTGGTGGCCCGACGTGCGTTTTTGGTGGCCCCGGTCCACCGGGCCACCGTTAGTGTCGAGCCCTTCTTAAGAAGAATACCCCACATTAATTCTGTTCTCTGCACTCACTTGTCCTATTCTGTCACTTACAGTACGTCAAGGCACAGTTCCACGTGATGTTACATAAGATTCTTAATCTACGTTAACAGGACCACATGAATATGAAGCTCTACCCGGGGTTTCGCCCTTCAAACCTTCTTTTCGTTTCCTGCATTGTTTACTTTGAGTTTGTGTATCAATGAAAGAAAAACTTTGCAGTCACTTCCACGAAACTTTCAGATTGCACCCATTTTATATCATTACAAGGAAAATGCAAAATATGTTAGTTTTACTAGCTAGGAAGTATATTTGTCACAATAATTTGTGTCGACAGTTTGACTAATATCTCAGCGATGTAGAATGGGAACTGAAGTGGAGCTACCAAATTCAGCGCAAGAATCCGGTCATTACTTGATTGAATTCTCCCTCATCTCATCGAACCCCTCAACCATACCCCTGGTAAAATAAGTGCAAAATAAGTAAATTGTGCATTTGCTTCGACTCATTCTGCATAGTCTGCGTCTGGTTATTCCCCTCCTCTGTCCCCTTTCCATCCCCCCCCCCAAAAAAAAAGGAAAAGACCAGAAAACAAGCGAAAAAAAAAAAACCACCCAGCAACAACAACAACAATACAAAACACACACACATACACAAACAATCAAACAAGCACACCAAGAGACAGAGTACTAATGCAGGGTTGCAGAAATTTTTCAAGTAAGGTGTGCTGCTTGAGCATTGAATACAAATAATTTGCCACTTTTTTTAATCTAATGAGACCCAGAACTTTCAAACCAAAAACGGTAATCAAAGAATAAACCTGTTACCTGTAGCACATGCCTTGGAAACCCGTCCACATCGGAGGGCAGCCGCATGCCCTTGCACAGGAACCCGGGAGCTTCGGCAAAATCAAACCGACAGTGACGGCAAAGCAAAGCAGAAACAGTTTTCGAGACATGACTGAGGGTATACGAACTTACAAATAAATTGATGAAGTTGTGAATAATTTGCCTTGTTATCAAGAATGATATGCTTTTCCTTCCTCTCCTATGTCACAATGAGCCAGATTTGTCGTAGTGGATATCTAGAGTCCCGTGTTGTTCGGAACACGCGCAGGTCCAGACTGAACGCTCCCGATTCAATCAGTGTCCTAATATTTTTGCTATAACAATATGTCGCTTAAACAGGAACTTAAAAAAAGACAGCATCACAGACACGTACTGTAGTGGGTAACCGATAAGTCTCTAGTAGAATTGCCTGTTGATCCTCGTGGCCAGAATCACGTCATTGGCTAATTGCCTTTCTCGTTACTCGCCATATCCAAAGAGATTGGCCAGCTGCCTGTTTGTGTCCTGTCGATATGAATGTTGATCGGCTAACTACCTGTACTGGTCGGGTTGCTTGCGATATGAATATTCATAAACGTATATCAGGAATCTCCTTAATATAGGCTGTGCATATATTGTTGAACAAAGGGAAAGGGAAAATGATGAAGGAAAAAGACGAAGATTTAAAAATTAATGGCAGTTAGGAGAACATAATAGAAGAAAGCATTAAAAGATAACATTAACAAAATGAACATTTGGAGAACAGTAAAGATTATTCTTGTCCTGGTTTGAAAAGAAGAATAGATATAGTTATTTTCCTGGTAGTGTCAATTTGACCATTAATGAAGCCCATCCACTGTCATTTTCTCTTGAGGAATAAAGGTGTGAAATTAATTCTACTCCACTTTATGATTACTGCGTTGGGTCAACGATCACGAGCGCGTGCAGTGTTATACCTTTATGCGATGCACTCTTTCGAAATTACTTGATTTAATCGTCTTGCAAGATTGATCGCTGCGGTTTCGCTCCAAGCGAGTCGATGAACGTCCTTTTGTGGACTTGCATTCTTTTTGTATTTATCATTATTATCATTATTATTATTATTATTATTATTATTATCATTATCATTATTATTATTTTTATTTTTATTATTATTATTATTATTATTATTGTTATTATTATTATTATTATTATCATTATTATTATTTTGCCTCGGTTTCTGTTCAAAGGCAGAAGTATGAAGTCTCCCAATAATTATTTCAATCCTGTCGCTGCTGCGTTTCCCTTTGATCATTAAACATCTAACTGCTTTGATAACCAGAGTGATGGAGGCCCTCGAGTAAAATTTGTGGAATACCACAATTAACGATTTCCTTCTGTAGCCAGCAACCGTTCGCACTGCCCTCAATTCCCTCTGCATGATTATGTGTGTCTTCAGTGCATGCACAGATGTTAAAAAAGAGCACATCAGTGAAGCATGAGGGAAAACAAAAAATCAGAAATTGTGTTCGAAATAGTTATATGAATTTTGATTGTATTGATTATAATGATTATGCCACCATCTCTGAATACGGCGTCTACAACAATTTGTTACATCCAAGTAATAGAACAATCACCATTTAGAGATGATATCATTAAGCACTATTTTTCCAGCAAAAAACACACACACACACACACACACACACACATTGGCTCCAGCTTCAGACCGTAGAGGGATAATATCACCTTGAACTTTAACTGTCATTTACGAGGGAAAGTGAACATTAAACAAAAAGGTCTTGATGCTGTTAAATTCCACCACTGTAACATCACGAATTGCTGAAGCCGTCTCATCCCAGCGATGAGGGTGCATGGTCCTAAAACCAAATGTTCGAATTTCGGAACATTCGGACACACTGTCCGATCTCCCTCAAACTGAGCTGACGTGTTCTAATTTGTCAGCATTTATTGAAGATACAAAAAACCTCTTAATAAATTACGTTTAAATTGATTTGATATTTGGCATAGGATTGAACATTAATTTCATTCAATTTAATTCTATTCTCCATCCAACAAACTATATTTTCAATAATTACGGTAGTTTCGTGTTATTGTCTTTTCAAATTTAAAACTGCTTAAATTCAAGTGTCCTGCTATAATCAAATATCACATCTTGTTACCTTTGTGATATTTTTACGTTGGATATGAAGTGGTGGCGTCATGAGACGTTTTATGCATTTGCTGTCAATTTTTATTCAACCCCCTTAGTCTCTGTTTGTTAATGTTTACTCTCATTTTGTCTTTCTTTCATCTCTGTGATGCATCTTTCTCATGGACACAGATAAGAAAATTCAAGATATGAAAGCAGATCGGTACATTGTGATGACGTGATATAATTGAGACAGGACGATAATTTGTCACTATATATCTGTAATATTTTCAGTGAAAAAGGACAACATACAGTGGAGAATGAATGATTAAAGATAAATACTCTAATGACAGAGTATATTAAAGCTTAGTTCTTACGTCATCAAAAATAATGTAGACTTGTACTGCAGTGCTCATTATGTTTTACTTAGGTTCCCAGAGAAGATTGTTATCACAACTTTATCTTGACAGCTAGATTAGGACCAACATTTGTCAAGAAATTATTAAGAGCTTATGAAGTTTGACTGGTTAGTAATTTCTTTTTCATTCATATTCAAATTTTCTAAATCATAACTAAATTTCTTTATGATATTGTATATTCCATTTAAATTTCCTCCTGCAATCTTAATTTCTTTAGGAATGTAAAAGGAAATGTTTTTATGTTCTTTTCACACTTTAAAGATTACTACGATATTGTTTGTATCCTAAAGTTTTGTTGGGATAGATTAAAAAACATGAGATTGATAAAGTTGAGATGGCGTGTGAAGTGAACGTAAAATTCTTCGAATAATCTATGGGCATTTAAAGTTACTTCTCTGCTACTCGTTTTGAACAAATGATATTCTATCATACAACTATTAAATTTATCAACATCATTTTCTTCAAACACATTGAACCAATCTTCATTAGCTAGATCAACAAATACAATTAATGTTCTTTTCTATAAGGCTTCTTTGTCAATTTCTAAATATCTAATATTTTCATTGTAATGAAATTGAAAATATTGGTAAATGATCAGTAAAATGTTCACCTTTTCTTAAATTATCGTTTTTGATTCCCTGACACGCATTCATTCTTTTTTTCAACGTCGCTTTCCATTGTAGTAAAAAAAAAAAAATAAGAAAAGAGGTTGAGATACGGCTAATAATCGGATGAGAGTAATAATGCCGCTGATAGCCATGGATAAAATCTGACAAAGCAGGTAAGTAATCAATAAAATCTTCAACTTTCCTTAAATTATCTTTTTTTATTCCCTGACACGTATTCATTTTTTCCCCTGTCCATATCAGTTGTAGTATGAAGAAGAAAAAAAAAAGAAGGGAAAGATACCGGTTACAATCAGATGATAGTGATGATGATGTTGATATCCATGGTTGTAGTCTGAGAAAACAGGATATAGCATGATATATCTAGATATTATGAACATTTGAACACATAAACATTTGAAGAATTTATTTCTATGTCCGAGTAGAATTACTTATAGGAAGGAATTCCACACCGTGATAGCGATATGATGAAGTATCATAGCATACAAATAAAAACAAAAACTGTGGAATATCAAGGATTCGAATGTTTTCGCCGAAGTGATATCAGTAGCAATCGCAAGACTGGTCATGTGATGACTCCATACTCCAGCCTTTCTCCTTAAGAAGTCACCAGTGCATGCTTATTCCTACACAACAATAACAAAGTACACTGGTGCGAGCGGATACAGGTATTTTGTTTTTCAGTTCATATTTTAGTGAAGATTTGCATGCAGGTCCAAAATTAGACGTGAAAATCGATAACATCGACATTGCAGCTAAAAGTTAGGGCTAATAAAGAGGATTGTAATATCTTTTCTAGAAAACGTAGAATTTGAAGTACCGTATGTTGCGACAAGGATTGTCGCCCCTACACGGATTGTCGCCTCCTGCTCGGGGCGACAATCCGTGATGGGCGTTGGCGGCACGGATTGTCGCCCGCCCTCGAAACACATTTTGCTGGGTAATATCGTTCTGGACATAATCACTGAAATACTAACACATAACTTACATGGCTACATCCATGCAAACATGCCATGTAAAAAGTCATGGTGAGGTTTCAAGGAAGTGTGTATGTGCGCGTGCACATGATAATTTAGTGTCCGTTTGTGCGTGTGTGTGTGTGTGTGTGTGTGATGGAAGAATGTGTTTATTATGTCAGTTTTTTGCGTATGTGTTTTTTAGCTGCGCGTGGGGAGGGATACCTAGTAAGCTGTTGCTGGCATAAACGTTGATATTGATTTTATCAGCAGCTTTGAATTTGATGAGTTTGTTTGGCAGATTTGTATATGAATTCGGAGTGGAGCTTGCGTGCGGGCGGATGCTTTTCTGCATACGGTCCATTATGTGTTATTTATCAACATTGGGAAATCGTTTCATCAGGAAGGAATGTGGTATCGGTTCGGGTGTGCGTCGGGATGTGGGAAGGGGGTTACATTTCGTTATTGCAAAAGTTTGTTATTCTGAAGGCTCATTCGTCCGAAGGCTCATTATTCCGAAGGTTCGTTATTCCGAATTTCATTTTTGGATCAACGAACCTCTAGGTATAGGGAATTGTGTGTTTCGGATAAATGAAGCCTCGGAAAAAAAAAAAAAAAGAAACTTCGGAATAACGAACCTTCGTGTGTGTGTGTGTGTGTGTGTGTGTGTGTGTATGTATGTATGTATTTGGGTTGGTGAATGTGGGTGTGGGATGATTTAGGTTTTGTTTAATTAGGGGTTGGTGGGTTGGGAATTGGATTTGAAGAAGGATAGTTATAAATGGTATGACAGATGTTGGTAGGATTTAATATTTAGGATAGATGTAGGCCCTAGATTTGTTTCGGTTGGGGAGGGGAGGGGGTGGTCGGGTTTTTATGAGTGATTTCATTCTAGATTTGTGTAATGTATTTGTGTTTTTTTATGTATTTGCCCATGTATTAGGGTAAGAAGGTGTTACATGATCCAAACCAATGTATTCAAGGGATATAGGTTTGGTAGGGCCCTACATGTCAAAACTTTCTCGTGAAGAAATTGTTAGTAGGGTTGGTCTATAATCGAATTATCTATGTTGAAGTGAGATTATTTGTGGTATTCAAATTGACAAATGGATTTGTTTGTGTTTCGAATTGCCATTTGTAACTTTTTTTTTTCATGTTACACCCAGAATGGGTCGATTTATGAATGATTTGAATGAAATCAATGAATATCAAGGGGAAAAAGTGTTGAGTTGGTTTATTTGCACTATGAGGATTTGTTTGAGTGTTTGTTGGTGTTTGTTTGTATACGTATGTATTAGCGGTGTGCAATGGCAGTTCGTTTGTGCTTACATCAACTAACGATTGACAAATTTTTTTACGGCGTGTGGAAATTATTCGCTCATGCATAAAGCATGCCAAACATATTCTGGGACAAAGAATAGTGGTATGGACGTTCTAGTTTATAAGACTGATGGAAGAAAATGACTGCAGTGAAAAATGAACAAAGACAAATAACATTTGGGGAGGGTACCTCCCTCGTATGTATTTTCTCTCGGTCTCTCTCTCACCTAGCCCGCCTCACCGCTGATATTGGTTCACACACCCATACTATTTTTAGATCAACGCTGGTGTGAATTTTTTAAACACGTGCTCATACACTCTGAAGGCGTTTGTATTGCCACAGTAGCGCCACTATATTCCACATACACACGTGAGCATACAGGCACACGTATACACACAGACAAACAAACCACTACCACTATTAATACAACCAACACACATGCACAGTCTCTACACATTGTATTATTATACTCCAAACACACACACATACAGACACACACACACACACACACAACAAATCATACACATCACATATCATGCCGCTCACAATACACACACACACACACACACACACACACACACATACGCATAACTTACCAGTCATACCCATCCCACCAAAGCTTAACATCGGAGGAACCACCCCGAGCCCGGGGCGACAATCCGTGACGGGGCGACAATCCGTGATGGGGGCGACAATCCGTGCGGCCAGCGCCCGTCACGGATTGTTGCCCCGAGCAGGAGGCGACAATCCGTGTAGGGGCGACAATCCGTGTCGCAACAACCGTACCTATCTTAAATTTCATTCCGCTTTGGAAGAGTGTTTTGTCGTTTTGTTTCCATATTGATGTTTGATTATTTGTATAAAACAAAATTAAGCAAGAGATAGAATTGCAATCTACATCTTTGGAGCACTCCGAGAGGATGCCCATTTTCATGAATGCATGAAACGCACAGTTAAGAATGTATACTTCATGCTAAAGAAAGCCGTGCAATAATGAGGTTAATTAACTTAAAGGCAGCCGGTCGTCGCAGGCGATTCGCAGCTCAGTAGAAAAGCACGACAAGCTGCTCCTCCCGTTATTGTACCCCGTACGTACCGAATGCCGAACACGACGCTACGCAGCGCACCAGCGAAAACCTGATGGGGCACGAGCGCCGTGCGAGCTGTCCACTGTAATTTCAACATGGACGCCCAAATACCTACCGAATGGGGCCGAATGGGTGCATGCACAAAACCGCACAACAGCCATGCGCATGAAAATCTCTCCCGGTCCGCGACACAGCAAGTAGTGAGAGCTGTCGGGTGTACGTACGTACGTATCTGGCTCCAGTCTCTGTTTATATGCGCTATGGTGCCAATTTCAGCAATCTAGGCAATAATATTTAAAAATGTCTGAAAATATTATATAACAATATCATAAATTATTCATATATTACGTTGTTTAATATTTATGCTTTGATGAAGAAATATTAAAACTCTAAGCTTCATGTATAGCAAGTTGCAATGCATATGGCCATATGGCAGGTTGTTATGATCTCATCGTGCAATGTTGTCTGCTGCGTCAGCTGCATGTGTTATACGTACAGCTTACAGTACGTTGGGCCGGATCGTAACATAACAAAGTTGATAGAAAGTCGTCGGTACCGGTATGTCAGTATCAATATTGTGTGTGGTATGCGAGTACTGTTTGCAATAAAAAGTGCTGTTCTGTTTCGGCTTAGCCTTGGCTTTGGTTTAGTAATGAAACCTCACAATGGAGATCAAACAGCCGTCCAACTCGAGGCAACGTATCTACTTGTTTGACGCTATCGACGAGTGGAGAACGCAGAGAGACGTGTTCTTAGCTGGAGGACAAGTAAGAGACCAGAGGGGGAGGCTTCAGCGTCAGCGTGCCGATGAAAATTTTGCTTTCCACTTGCTGGAGTTGCATGAACAGTTTTGCAGGAATTTTTATTTAGAATGTGCAAATTCGTGTTACGACATGCACGGTGGAATTGTGTTGCCACGGCTTACGCCAATCAAGCAACCCCAGCTGGCCAAGTCAACAACTTCAAGGAATCCAGATCCAGATGATGTGTAAGTAGAAGTCTACAAATGAATCAGTGATTGAAGTGGAATGACTTTTTCTAATCTAGTATCAGTAACTTTAGGGCATTTGCGTTTGATCGACAAGTAGGCCTATTTTTCTATGTATAATTCCGCGTTCTCATTTATGTCAAATTATGATAATGCCGTAATTGAAATGACATTTGCTGGGTCAGTTTAATGTCATTAGTCCCATTAAATGAGAAGTTTTTCATATCAATCATGTTATGCAAATTCCCCAAGAATATGATTTAGGATTTGCAAATAAATTTAAAAAAATGAATAGATCTATCGCAAGCTCCATCATACATGTAGTCTAACCCAATAGATCTGGTAGAACTCTAACGTTTAAACAGGGGAACTAAAGGTTCAAAGATGATAGATCTAACAATAATAGATTCTAGTTTGCCCTACTTCGACTTGAAGGTATGTCGGTTGGTGCACGGCCCCCTTCTATCACGGCCACAGTTACACTGTGCAGTGCAACTCTGGCCGTTGGCCCTGCACGGGCACAGTCGCTTCCCCGTCCTGAATTTACACACGCCAGGGCAAGTATGGTTGGACCTACTACTAATCGACCGCCTAATGTTTATCTGCTTGATAAGAATATTTAACACTGAAATTCACGTAAAAAACTTGACCTACGTGATTGAGAAAATCCAGCTCTATCAAATGCCGTTGTTCCGTTTTCGATTCGAAGTTTCAGTGCAAAAATATCGCCGACGAACTTGCGTGGCTTCGTTTCAGCTCCCCGCGGTAAATCGCGTTAATAGAATCGACCGCTGTTTTTGCATTGACAATGCACGCAAACCGAGTTGTATTGAACACCGTGTTGTACGAAGTTTTTTAGAAGCCTTTTAGAAACTTCCATAGACATTACATTGTGCTGTCATTACGATTCGGTGAAAATATTCATTCGAAATTTTGTCCTTGATTAAAACCATTAATGAACAATGAATTATCGCGTTTTCCCACACCATCCTCATCTACATTCAAAGCCAATCCATTTTTATGTACTTTGCGCGCAGAGAAGTGCGTACTAAGTGTTCAGTGCGCGAATTATACGCGGTCGGTTTCAATAAGGGTGGTCGATATGTAGTACTAGTAGGGCTACACAAGACACAGGGTCTCCGACCCAATCGTCCGCGTTCAGAATGGACAACTCAGCGGTAATATCCGCTACCCATGACGATGTGTCATCGTCGCGTCCATGATGGCCACCCTACCTATATACAGTAATAATCTGATCTGACGATTACAGTGTAGTTAACGACTGACGACGATCGACGGTGCGATGAAGAGAAGGCGTACACTGTAGTCGTACAAGTATAGGCAGCTAGCTACTATTGTAGCTCATGCGAACATTGCATCACACAGTACATACAGTATACCATACATTCAATTCACATTACACAAAACGTACTCCCCGCGCTCAGATCAATCAAGCGAGCAAACGAGATACTATAGCGCGATACATTGCTTTAGGGATGTCTTGCGCACACACACATTTCGCTTCGTAGCAACTTCGGAAGCGAGTTTACGTGCTGCCGCCCGCGGCTGAAATATGTCCATGTATCCTCGCGACTGGGTGTCTTTAAAAATAAAGAGGGGGCGCGCCCGGTGCGCACCCCCTTCCCCCCCCCCCCCCCGGATCCGCCACTGAACCCTAAATTTGGCCAAAATTGAAGCCTTCAACGTATGATTTTGAGAGGGGATAATTACGCACAAAAAGTAAAAGATTCGGGAGGAACTGCCACAACCTGAAAAAAAAAATATATAATCTTTGATACTAGTACCGCTACCGCTGCTATTATTTGCAAACAAGCTATAGTGCTGCTTCCTCTACCACTACTATTATTACTACTACCACTACAAGCAAAGTTATTACGTCTCACATCCAACTTCTACAGCAGAACAGGAAAGAAAGTTCTGAATAAAAAAAAAAAAGAAAGTGGCCTTCTTGATTTTAGAAGTTTCTTCTTCATGCTGATGGTTAAGTCTTGTATAACTCGCTATTAGTTTCTCATTATTCTGTGCATGGATAGAAACTGCCATGTAAACATTTGGGACAAAACTTTAGTTTGACATGCAGGAAAGAAGGCAATACATATTATAATCTGTCACCTCACTCTGTGCAAAGGTTTAGCAACCGCACCCGCATATTCCTTTGAACTTCGTAGCTTTGCACCTTTACTACTTAACAAAGTACAACAGCGCTCTACTACCATATTTACTTCTACCACTCAATCAATCAATTTGAAGCTCAATAGCATGTAAACAGTCGTGAAGTGTAAACATCCTGGTCAAATCCGTCTCTTGGGGGATACAAGGGTATACGCTTCTATCCTTGTCTTTCAGCCACGTATTTTTTTTTTTTTTTCATTTAATTCAGCCGCTTACGGTGGTCTATCATTTTCCGCCTGGTTTGCTGTTGAGTTGTCCCAAAATCCATCACAAGGTCAGTACTCGTTCGGGGAGGAAAAATAGAAGAACATAAGACACACATACAATTTTATATGTCACTCATATTCTTACTCAAACTGTCGTGACGGGAACAAGTATAGTTAAAATGGTTATTCCCCCATTTTGTGATATTAAATCCCATAAATACCAATTCGAAGAAGAAAACAACCCTCGGGAGCAACACGCGGTATTATTGTTGTCATTATTCTTACCCTTTAAATATAATTATCATTGTTAATTGTATGTATGATAGTCTTGATAATCAATTGCAGGCATGACAGTTTTTACCACATGTAGGTGCCTACCTGCATATCTTTATCAAAATGACAAGTAAATTCAAAGCAAATATTCGTTGGTTTCCATGGTGATTTAATTGAAAGTTACATCTATGTGTAGCGTGTTTAATAGGCAAAGATAATGTCGCATTTTAGGAATTCATTATATTTGGTCATCTATGACTATCATTTCTTTTCTTTTTTTTTTTCTAAAAATTGCTTCCTGGATCTTATTGCTTAATTTACACATGGGACACGACGACAGTGGTTATTGCTGCTTGATTCGAGAAGAGATTTTAACGATCTTCTCTATTGCTTATATCCTAAAGTAGGCCTAAAGTATCCCAACCATTAAGGAATATTTGTATCACGAATCGACCACTGAGCTGTTGGAGTATGCGCACTTGATGCAGGGTCACATAAAGCAAAACAAAGTCGCCAGACATGAATTTTTAGTTCAGAGCAGATTCTAATATGTGACCGTGCACCTCAAAACGAACATAAAGTCGCACACACTGATTTTGCGTTATAGGACTGAAAATAAGTGAAATGGGTTAGCCTAGCCAAACTTGACTTTTCATATTTTCTGAAAGAGCGGGTTTCTCAGATCACACTTTTCCAGAGAATGTGCTTTCTTTCCAAGATTTAGAAGGGTTATCATAGGAGAGTCCATCTAAATTGAGTTACTGTATATCATATTAAAGCTTAAAGTCTGCTCTTTCAGAATCTGCCCTTCTGAAAAATCCATGTCAGGCTACTTTTTGTTGGAGTTGTGGTGCAGGGTTGCAATTGTCTATCACCCATGCTGATAATTATCTCCTTGCCAAATGCTTGGATAGAACTACTTTTCTTTTTGAAACCAGCATTTGAGACAAAACTTCAGCTCGAGTCGCAGTAGATGAAATGATGAATTCATTGAATTGATAAATTCATTGAATTGGCAACTGCGCTAAGTGTAACGACCGCTCCAGTATACCCTTTCGAACTTCGGTTGGCCTTACACTGTTACTACTTAACAAATTAAGTACTACTCAATCAATCAATCAATATTAGGTGCTTACCAGAATGCAGACACCGGTGAAGTGCTGTTGACTTGTATTCCTAGTTAAAATCCGTCTCTTGAAGGATACACTGGTACACTTCTATCAGCAATGTAAGTCTTAATTAATCGTTGACCTATAATATATACGAGTCGTTTTTTTTTTATAAGAAACTGATTACAAGGTCACTTCAAGCCTTCAACAAGAAAACACACAATGATCTTTCTCATTATCATGATCATCATCAACCCTCAGGAGCAACAATTTGTTTCCTACCCTTATTATTATTAATTATTATCAATGGTATATCTGGCAGTCCTGAGAGTCAAATGTAAGCATGGCAATTTGTATATCTAAGGGAAAACGGGGTATTTTTATCAAAATGCCAATTAAGGTAATGTTGCCTATGTTTTTGTGACGTGATGAAAACAAGGTAGTGTCGCAAATCATGATTTCATCAATATCTGGTCGTCTATGACTATGATTTTCTTTTTCTAAACATTTCCCGGATCTTGTAGCTTTATTTTGTGCTTATAGCACAAGACAATTCTTACTCTAGGATTTCCGGGCCAATTTCGCATTTTGTCAGTCCGTTTGATGAAAGGTTCATTCAATTTAGCGAAAATCCTCGTCACTGAACATTCTGTCATTCAAAATTGCAACTTGGACCCCATTTAGAGTGCGAGGCGAGGCCGCAGCTCGGCCCGGCCCCGCTTCAGTGTAAACACGCAAAAGGCCAAATGCGGGACCAAAATTGGCCTCGCATTTGACCTCGCTCTGTAGATGGACCCCGTTTACAGTGCGAAGCCACCTTCATTTCGGTGTAAACGCGAAAAAGGCCAAATGCGAGGCCTATTTTGGCCTCGCATTTGGCCACGCTCTGGAGGTGGTCTCGGCCGCGGCCGAGCCGCGGCCGAGCCCGGCCTTTTCTCAGTGTAAACGCAAACTAGGCCAAATGCGAGGCCAATTTTAGTCTGGCTTCCAAACCCTCTGTCCGTACTTTTTCGCTATTCAGGATATTAACCCCCTCAACGTCGAAGGCTAGTATAGTTTAAGGTGGTTTTGTCCTGCAAAGGATTTTTTCCTTCGGCAAAGGCCTTTGCCCGAACGGCGACTTCGTCTCCACGGAATCCATTTCGCAAAGGGTCTGAAAACCAGACTATACCAAATTGCATTTGTTTACAAGCAGAGCGCCACTACGACAAAATATTGAAAGGTTTGAATTAAAAGCGCGGCCGAGCCCGGCAGTGTAAACGGACAAAATTGCGGGGCTCGGCCCCGCAATTGAGGCTGGGCTCGACCGCGGCTCATCCCAGCCCCGCTCTGTAAACGGGGTCTTGTTCGTTCAATTCAGCATTTTGATCAATGAAATTCGCACATGTGTCTTTCGAATTCGTAAAACGGGCATTGAAATTGGCACGTGCTCTTCAGTCATTTAAATTCGCCAGCACTGGCGGAAAATGGTATTTCAGTCATTCAATTTCGCGTATGGGCAGTCAAATTCCAAACATGTTAATCATTCAAATTGGCGTAATGTTATTGCGATTTTGAAAAGGTGAGAACACTGATTTATACGCATTTTGATGTGAATTTTTATTTTATCCACACAGTGTTGAGTATATTGTAAAGATATCTTTGACCCTAAATAACTAAAGTTTGTTGATCTGTAACGCCCCTCTTCTTTCATACATGTTATCAGAACTATACATGCACCAGCACCATAGATTCACTTCACTTTCTTATGTCCAGTCATGGCAGCACGAGTTATATACAGGCGTATCTCTCAAGAAGACAGGGAAAGAATCATGGAAGCATTTGAGGGTAATAACCTTGACAAATTGATGGCTAGAACTACTGATCCAAGAACTTTAAACCTAATGATGATTAACGCAAAATAGCACCCACCAAATGAAAATAATGAAACATGCAGATGATAGAAATAATCACGATGTAAAATGAGACCTCTTTCTCCCAACTAATGTCAAAATAAACTTAAGATTAATGTATCTGTGAATGAAATAATGCTATCGAACATTATAAACGCATACACCTATTATGAAAGTACTGTTGCAAAGGTGAAATCAGAATAAAGAATGAATACGAAAATATGAAATGTTATGATGCTTGCAAACAATACCTATGATGAATGAAAACAAAAAAAAAAGAATAAAAGCATAAACGTGTCTGCTGTTAATTGACTGCAGTATAAATGCGAAATTGGATGCTAAAGAATGAATTCGAATGAAAGAGCACAGCGTATTCGTGATCACGTGACTATATTCCGCTGTATTGAATGAACGATTTGCAAATTGGTGCTTGTCTTACGAATTGGAACTGAAAAAGTGCTGATTCGAATGATGTTAAAGGTAATTTGAATGCTCCAAAATGAATTTGGATGAAAAGATTATAAAATTGAAATACCGAACATGCCATTTAGGGTAAATTGTGCTAAATTGAATGCAACAATTAGGAATTGGACTGAAAAAAAGTGCGAAATTGGCCGTTAAAACCTATATCTTTTTACGGTCTGTTTGTGTTGTTTGCTATAAGCCTTAGTGTCAGACATTTAAGGAATATTAACGAATTGGCTACTGAGCTGTTTGAAGCGTACTCCTTCAATCAGCTGAGTGGCTACGCGTCGCTATTACATCCTTCGTGAAAAGACCGGCTGCGTTAAGTTGTTTGAAACCGGTTTCCATGGTAGTGAATAACTGTGATGACTTAACATTTGTGTAACTTTTGATTTACTTAGAAGAGAAAGTAGATGAACCCCATAGCTTTAGCTCTTGCTTTAGGAGTGTGTGACCTGAAAAATTCCAGGTCGAGTGGATCATATTGCCCATCAATCTCATCAAATAAATTGAAAAAAAAAAAGATACTTAATTTTAGGACATTTTGTATACAAACCGATCATCCCCTTCCTGTTTTGTTTGATTCCTAATAAAACTGTGGGCCTACATTCATATCCCACCTGACGATGTAATGAATTTCATTTACCACTGTCGTGACTGTCTAATACAATATCTTTATTCTCATATGTCGGACCTAAATTCTGGAATCCCTCTTGACAGCAGCCTAAAAGTACTTAGCTTTAGCACATTTCCTTTGAAATGAAAGAAAATTTTCATTAATTCTAGTATCACTTGGGATTTGTATCTTTGAAAGCCGCTAATTCATATCTTTGCTTTAGCGGGTTTTTTTTTTTTTTTTTTTGTTTGATTTTCTTCACAGTCGTTATGACACACTATTCCCATAAACCATATCTTGGTATGTCTGTAGTCGCATATGCTTTGGTATCGACCCTTGACCCTTCCTCCTTTGATCCTTTCCCTGTCCTCCCTTCTCTTCATGTCCTTTCTGACCTTTGACCTCCTGTCTATTTTCCACGCGAATGTAAGTGAGCTGCTTTGTTTCTGTCCGTGTGTGCGTTTGTGTGCGTTTATGTTTTATGCTCTGTTTCCCAAGGAATATGTCTTATCGCTTCGTTTGATTTTTACTACAATTTAACTCACGAGGGGACAGCATTCTACAAGCTGGGCTTTTCACAATAGCAGTCTCCCCCATTTCCGACTTGGTTTTTTTCTTACGATTCAGTTACACTTTGCCAATGCATTTCTTTATATAAAGGTATGCCTTGTCTCACTGCAAACAAATGACGTCCATTTAAATCTCATTGAATATGCAAAAGACAATTATTCATTTTGTTTTCATGCAAATTGCATATTTCATACTGTCGTCTCAAATGAAATGAAATGAAATGAATAAAATGAATGAATCTTCTTTAACAATGAACACGCGATTACAGCTGCAGCAAGGGATGTACAGACTCTCTGATCATCATGCCGATTTTTCAGTTACTGCGTTTCCTGTAGAATTTAAACGATAACATCGCGCAAATCATCATGCTGTTCACCTTGATACCGTATAATTATCTAACCCCCCCCCCCCCCGAAAAAAAAAAATGAGTAAAGAGACGATGTCATTTGCCATTTCTGAGAACTTTGTTGGCTCAAAAACACATTCATCTACGATGATAAGTATTGGAATTCACTTCACAATACTATTACAACAGCTCAATCTCTGAACTCCTTTAAGAATAAATTAAAATTATTTTTATTGAAATCTTGCAACATCCAACCGAGTTAGTTTCGTTTTATCATCTCAGTCAAGTCATCATTCTTGTTTACATAAGTCCTCCTTATAATTATGTTCCTGTCAGTGTTCTGCATATATCGATGTGTCTATTCTCTCTTTCTCCTGCATTCTTACCAACATAATGATGTATAAGAATATGTTTTTGCATTATATTCAATCCAGGTTGTATTTCATCACTTATTTCATATTATGGAATCCAGATTGCTTGCGTCCACGATGGCACGTGCTGTAGTTTTTCCCCTTTTTCCCCTTTCTTTCTCTTTTTTCCCCTTTCTTTCTTTTTCCCTTCGCAATCATCTTGATGTCAGTTGACATCGGTTCATTTCATTTTGTTTCATATTGCTGTCTTGTGTATTTTCTGAGGGTCCCATATCGTACAAGCTCTGCTTCTTAGTGGGACCCTCCACTTCCATCCTAATCCTTAGTTGACTTGTATTATACGCGTCATGAATATATTAACAAAGATATAATTGCATTTTTTCATCTACTTCTCATTTTCATATGTACTTTGTCAAATTACATTCTGCAAGTATTACAAATATCCTGTACATTATGCAATGTATATAATTTCTTTGTTTATTTGTTGGAAGTGAAAATAAATTTGAATCTTTGAATCTTTGACGGGAGTTAATTTGTCAAAACCTCGTTTGACAACTACCTTCCCCCCCCCCCATGACTCTCAGAACTATGCAACAGCTCTGTGTGATGATTTGAATGAAATAAAAAAAAAACACAACAAAACAGCGATGCTACGTTTGTTTTACGCTGGAATTCACCTTGTACCAATGGCAATTATGTATTCATAATTATGTGCAATATTCACGAAGTATTTCTCGCTTCTCACGGATAGCAAGAAAATCCTGTAAATCAGAGGCAATGTCTTCATATAGTCAGATATTATTGATTTAAGTGTAAAAATTTCAAATCGATTACAATGAATATCGCATTCGAGACATGAATAATGAATTCAGATCTGAGAAAGAAAAGAAAAGAAAAAAGTGCATGCTTCGTTACGTTCTCAAATTGTGTGGTTAACTGTGAAGTTGTGAAAAGTTGAAAAATTCCAAATTCATCGCTGATACAAAACCAGAAAACGTTTTTCTTTCTATCCTATGATCCGGTAAAAGGAGGATTATTCATTCAACTCCCTGTTGTGAATCTTTGGATCTATAGAGTGAACGTGGAGTCCCCGTTATCTTTAAAGCAAGTGCTATCGTGATGTATTCAATTCCATTCAATTTATTTACACAAATCTGAGGGGAAAAAAGACGATTACATTGTACATCACATCATATTATATCATAATGGTAAATAAGAAATGGACAATACATAGACTTTGCAGTGAAGTGGAGGAATCAACATAGGCCAAGGCCAGCCTTTCAAGGCTAATCCCCAAGTATGTATGTAAAGTGTCGGGGGATGTTTTATGTCTATGTGTGATGTCGATTTATTGTGCATTTTCGGAGTTTTCCTACTCAATTTTGATGGCGAAAACAGTATCAATGATCAAGAAAAAGGAGATGGCCATCCCTCTCGCTCTCAATTTCATCTAACACGTAAATACTCGAAGTAACACTGATGCGTTTCATACTTTGATATCCATTCCTGTTAAAGTACAACAAATGAATTATTTCACTATCGTATACCAAATGATGTCATTATCAACACTCTGTTTACCACATTGTAACTAAGAAACCACAATAGTATTTAGATAGGTGGGAAATATAGTATTTGTGTTCTTTCTGAAAGGTCAGGTTTTGAATCAAAGATTTGTGGACTTCATATATATATATTACTCGTTAACACTAGCATATATTCCTAAATACCACTGGGATTTTATATTTAAAGTAAGAAAAGTAAGAAAAACGCATCTCTTGACATGTTTAAGGCGAGAATTTTCGCTTTGGAGTTTACTGTGAAATGAAGCGTTCACTTTTTCTTTGCAATTACAGAAGGAAACTTTTATTCCATGAAAATCGCTATAAAGGTGTGTTATGACGATCGCTAAACTCATCTGTCAAATTTAGAAACTAATTCAAATGATTAATGCCAACTACTAAATTCCTTGTGACTTTTTTGTACGGTGGTCATACATTCTTTTGCCACTTGTTTAGGAGTTGGACTGGAAACGATGAAATTTTATCCCTGGTGTTTATTATTATTATTATTATTATTATTATTATTATTATTATTATTATTATTATCATTATCGTCATTATTATTATTATTATTATTACTGTTATTATTATTATTATTATTATTATTATTATTATCATCATCATCATCATTTAACGTGATAAGACGAACCAGTACTCAGGTAAACATACTGCTGTTAGCTTGGGTTAAGCCCCTTTATTGTGTGTATTTTTGTATGTATATGTACATAACAAATATCCTGGCGCTGTATGAAGAGAAGGACCATCAGGAGCTTTTAGTTACCAAAGGTTACTCATTTTCGTAAAGAGTTCAAATAACTATGATTTGCATATGCATGTGGGTAAGAGTATGTTGCGTGTGTCTGAGTGATGCGACAGTATCGAGTACTATTCATGATGCCGTATGATTCTCTTGTTTGATTGTTTGACTCCTCGTTGCCTTTACGATTCGGACTTCGCCGATGGTACTAATTCATCACAAGCTTGGTGATGTTAAGCCGAGTGGTATCTCATTTCAGCAAGAAAAAACAAACAAACAACAAGATCATTTGAGAGATTAATCGTTATCCTCGTTACAGACGCACATACCATTTAAAATTCATGGTAAACATAAACACACACACACACACACACACACTCACGGATGCACACACACACACACACGCACACACACACACATACACACACAAACAAACACACACACACGGACACGAACACAAACACACAGACAAAAAAAAAAAAGTTACATCATTCCGAAAAATGAAATAATCGTTATTACACATCGTCTTTACATTAAAGGGCAAGTCAACCTTCATAGACATGTGGATTGAGTGAATGCAGCAATATTAGCAGAACGCATCAGTGAAAGTTTGAGGACAATCGGACAATCCATTCAAAAGTTACGAATTTTTGAAGTTTCTGCCACAGTCACTGCTGGATAAGAAGACTATTACGGCTTGTGATGTCACATGTGTACGTTGATGTATTCACTCAATCAACATGTATGATGGTAAACTTGTTCTTTAATGTAAAGACGATGTGTAATAACGAACGTTTGAAATCACGAACCTTATTACATTTTTTTCATTTTCGGATTTAATGACTACCCTTCGGAATAAGGAGACTTCTTTTATATACGGATTAGCAATCCTTCATAGCAACGACGTGCATCCGTCATTACATGGCACTCGATGTATCACAACGAAATCCGACGAACAAGAGCAGCAAGGAAACTGAACAACAATATCCTACGCTATTACATACACTGTATTAACAACACCATAATAAATAGGCATTATTCTAATAGCATAGCGGTGGTAGCGATGAATATGATGTTAATAATTACGATGATAGTGATAGTGAAAGAATCCAGCCCCAGGATTTGGCATACGATATAGGAAACTATTAAATGGGACAGTAATCTCTTCACAACTTGTGCAAATTTATGCGTACATTCAACAACATGATAATTGTATGAATAATTAAAGCCACTTTTCGGCATTTACAAGTGATAAAAACTATAGATATGCATCAAATGTTATTAGGAACAATCATCCCCCAGCATACGCACTGATTCCCACTGATCAGTTACTAGCCTTCCCCTTTAAACAGTTTCTTCCTTTAAATCACTGCTCCCCACGGTAAAAATGCTTGAGAATTGAACTCAGGATGATTTTCAGAATTTCACATTTGGACAACTATGTAATGGTTATAATGAGGGTCAGAATTTATCAACTGGGATGAGAAAAAAAATGTCAACATTCATGACAAATCACAATAAACAAAGATGAAGACATACATGTCCAGCTTCACCGTAAGAATGCCTGAGCGGGGACTCAAGGGGAAAAAGAAGAAGAAAAAAGCACGGATGAATTCAACACAGTCGAGACAAGTTATTGTAAAGTAAGAGGTATTTAAATGGAATTACTTTGCTACATGTTTTTTGAATATGTGATGCCCCATGTCATCATTCTTGTTTACAGTATTATTTGTTTCGGTTTATCAGAGTATTGGTTTCTCCGCTAAAGACCAGTAAATTCCATAAATCTATACATAGAGCTTTCGATTTATCGAACAAGTTCTTCAAGCTTTTAAAGTCTACTTTATAAATGCCTCAGAACTTTAAAAGAGGAAAAATTAGTAATAACAACAATGTCTCATAAAGTATTAATAATCTTGCGAACATTTGCGCAAAATTTCTATCGCCCGCTCTAGCACCAGAAGGTAAAATATAATAGAAAATAAGTTCCTATAAGTTAAACCCATTGTCCTAGCTTGCAGAAATAACCTTCAACGATCCAATCACCAGCAGGTTCACAGCCAGAATCGTTCCACATAAAATCAAATTCTAGGCCAAAATTCACGCAGTCCTGCGCATCATTATAGTTGTTTGGTTGGTCTGCGCTCCAGAAGGTGTAATTAAAATCCGAACCGTCACTCCAAACGAAGGAACCCTCATTGGCTTTATCATTCAGTCCAATCCAGGCCAGGTATTTACTGGAAAACTGTTGATTTGAAGGTAAAAGAACAGTAAGGAATGAATGAATGAAAGAAAGAAGGAAAAAATGTTAAAAATCGCAAATTGCAAATTTCTTTTGTGAAAATTTATCATTTTGACTCTTTGCACATGCAGTATATTTTAATCGGTTTTTTTTTTTCTTTTCATGGGAAATTAATTGACTCCTCACCTTTCATCGTCAACAAATCAATTATTTCATTGAGCACAACGGGAATAATTTCAGTTATTGTTGTCACTCTATCTATTGAATCTCATTGATTATACGAACCCGTTTGTTTCGTATGGAGTCGAAGAGAGTGATGAGGAAATCCATCTCCTCCTGGGAGTGAATGGACACAAGGTGACCTAGCTGACCGGTGGTGGCGCCCTCGTCCCAGCATGGTTTCGTAAATGACTGGCACTGTCTTTCGGCCTCCTCCCACGTCACACTTGCTACTGAAAAGTACCTGCATCAATAACGGGTTGTTGTTTTTTTTTTTCATCATTTTGATATCATCATGTAGTAATTAAAAACAAAAGTTTGTACATAAGTATTTGCTGTATAGAAAAATTACTGCATCACATTTTCTAGTGATTTGTAATAAACTGTGAGTCAAGCAAAAGGTTGGGACTGTCTCTGTGTATTGTATTCAAATTCATAGGTGTTCTTTTCTTCTTCTTCTGAGGACCTATGAGTAAAAAAAAACAACAAAACAAAACAAAATAAACAAAATCAATTTCACACCCCGTATTGTGAATACCCAATGAATGTCAATAAACTTCGCAAGCGTAATTTGTTTCATTAGTTTGTCAAGCCCCTGACAACCTTTCTTGTTTTAGGGATACTCATTAACTAGAATAGGTATGCGTGGAATTCTAGTATGCTACGAAAATGATTTATTGAATAAAGTCTGGAGAGGTTAATGTTTAAAATCAGTTAAGGTGCAATATACGATGCATGATAATGGTGTTGACGTCGTTACTCCGAGACCCATACTGTGGTGAGAGGTTGATAAAAATGATGTAATACACTTTTCCACATCATCTCAATTTGATTTGTTAACCCACCAAATCCTGGGATAATTGTCACCTTTCTAAATAAAAGTTATGAACACACAATGTTCTGCCTCTCCAACATTGGGAAAGGTTTCCCTGGTAAGCTCCAGCAAATATGCACAAACTCAGTAAAATACAAAGTTTGAGGGTTTGGACGGTTATAGTAAGCGATTTACCCCCCCCCCCCCCCCTTCACTTCAGCCTCTCGTCTCGAGCTGGTGATCCACAGGTACTTCCTGCATCTACAACAAGCCATCTAACTTGCAGGTTGTTGTGATTAGGGAAGCTTGTTGTGGTGAAGTGTACACTGTAGGCCCTACTAGATAAACAGTGTACACTAGTTCTACTTGGAACTAATCACAACCAAAAACCAATAAATACCCATCTTCAACTTTCCACTCATTTATCTTTACTACATCTCTCACATCTCTCAATTGTCCCTTTTGTCATTTCATTGCAATCGTAACAATGATTTTTTTTCTTTTAATAGAGGATTACACATTCTTTTCCATTCTCCACTTGACTGTCATATTATTCTTCTTTTCATTTCTTAGAAGGTCCATACCACGAAGTGATATCCCGATACTCTCTTTATAGAACTCTATTGCACATAAAGCATATAAATGAAGACCTCTCAACCATATTGAATTGGGAGGAAAGAATTTGAATTTTGACCATTCCCAGATCTTGTTTCAACAGGAGTTTCTATTTTTCTCGATAATTTTACTATACACTCCTAAGCAATCTGCTCTTTCTTTCCTACTTTTGAACCAAATCATCCCTATTTTTCAGTCAGAAAGGATGGGAGGTCTGCATCTGACCCATCTGAATGTCTTGTCTTTCTATGCCTTTGACGTGTTTTTTCATTTGTGATTCTAAACAACTTTCAATTTTCAATTTCTAAGTTTATTTAACATTTCGACAGAACATACATTTCATTCTCTTTGATAACAGAGAATAGGGTAAAACATTATACAGTGAAAAGACTATACAATAATTGAGGAACCTTATAGTAATTATATCGTTTGTATATTGTGATAAAAAAAGAAGTGGTCGAAATGAATTATAACTTTGTAAAGTGGACAAACATGTCGGGAAAAAGGAACCAGTTGGACTCGCAGCCTGGTGGTAACTGCCCTGAAAGCAGTAGCTGACAGGTTCGAGTCCCCCAGTTCCATCTTCCGACATGTTGTTAATTTACAGATCAGCAGTTGCGATCTTAACAAATTTAATTTGTAAGAGGGAGACAAACTGAAGAATCTCAACCTGACCCCTGAATAATATCTTTCTTTCAATGTGTCATTGTTGTCAAAATTGTGTCAAAAGTTGTGACATTATTCACAAAGTTGCTGGAAAAGAGAGTCCTCTGAGATAAAGAGGGACCCACAACCATAGCACTTGGGCAATTCCGTGAAAAATGTTACCCGAGGGTGGAAAAATGAAAATCAAGAAACAACTTTGTAATACCCTGGAAAGTATTCAGGAAGGGTCATATCAAACTGATATGATGAAAAAAATTGGTGTAATTTGGAAAAAATGTAATTTTTAGGTATTGAAATTGTGTGTTTTTTCTAAGACATTGCTGAAAAATTCAGTATAATTTGCATGTAATTCTTCTAAAGTAGAAAATTTCCCTATAAAATGACTTTCAGGCAACCATTTTTATGTTATGATAAAGGTGATGACTCATTTTTACATCATCCTTCTTGGTATCGAAAGAAAATAATTCTTTCTTAAAAGATGAGCATCTCAATTTTTTGAATTTACACCTCTTTCACAGTGTAATGTCCGTAAAGTTTTACATGTAAAAGTTAGTCTAATTTTGTTCTAAATTCAAATGCAAAGCAAAAATGTCATATCACACAACATATCCACACAGTTTTTCAGGAACATGCATAATTCCTTTTAAAAAGCGTTACGGACATTACAGAACCAATGTGTTACGGACATTACACATTTGTGGCAAAAGTATTAGCTACATATGATTGTAAGGAATAGTTTGGATTCCACCCTACAATATTGATATCTGTCACAATGAATGCCCTAGTCCTTGCATGAAAATTGATTTGGGACTTTACTCAACAACAAGTGCAGTGTTTCAACAAGGTTTTGACTAATCTTCTGCATTCCTCTACAATCTTACTTCTTGTGTCTACTTATTTCTACCATGAAATATGTGTACATGGATGCAAGCTTTCTTACAGCAACAGCATTTCAAGTTGAGTAATTATACTATGATGGCAAGATTGTATGTTAAAACAATGTTAAAGAAGAGAAACAGTCAAAAACATATCTGGACAAGGCCTTTTACACAATTTGTGGTCTGTTGTGGTCTGACTTGTCTGTTAAGAAAATACAGTCCAACCTCAATATCTAACCATGTTTTGAATGGTAGCCATCTGGATATTAATGATATTGATGGATAAGGGAGATATGCTCACACATGCCACAAGCAAATTGTGTAGGATATTATCAATTGACTATTCAATATTATAATTTACATGAAAATTTCATGTTTTATTATTCAATAAGTGGAAATCAAATGGAATGTGAATGAAATACACTTCCTCATTTTTCCCTCTACCAACAGTATTTTGGTTGGTAGTTATATAATGTTGTACCCTTGCGATTAACATTTATGTCCTGAATCACAATTACTTTGTAAAGAATGAAAAAGTGTTATGTACGTTTAGTCATATTTTGCACCGAATTATGTAAAGAAAATCATGTGCCAGTCCATATTTGGATAATAGAGCAATCCAGAAAAGTGACTGCTGCATAACTGAGGTTGGACTTTATGTAATGAGGATAGTCCATCGATTATGAAATTTCTGAAAAGACAAGGATCCATGAATATTTCTTTGAGTGCAGTGAAGGAGAGTCATTTTTAGAACAGGATGGAATCATAGTACTGGACCCTCTCCAACAATTGGTCAAGAACACCTTCCTTGCTTCCAAGGTGATTGATTTGGAAGCAGAATAAACAATATTCTCCAAAACAGACTGTTGTACTTCAACAAACTGTAGGGGGAAAAAAAGAAAGTAAAACTAAACATTCATTGTGTAGAAATACATACTGAGCATATGTTTAACCATTATTTTATTTGATTTGATTATGCATTAGTTTTGATTAAAATAAGAGTTGTTTATTCGTGCAGAGTTATGCTCAGTGATGGCTATGTAGATGTGAATAAAAAGTGTAATGTCCGTAACATTTCTTTAAAATTACATTTTGAGTAATTAAAAGTTTGAATATCATAATAGAAAGTCGAAAGGCTGATCTATATATGTTATTTATAGATCACAACTGTATTGCAGGCATTAAATAAGTTGATTAAATTCCAATACGATAGAAAAGTCAACAAATTGTCAAAGTAGGTGTCCATACTGACCAAATAGTCCTCAAATTGGCAACTCCCGAAATAAAAGATCTTATGAAAGGGCTGTAGTAGCATTGTCCAATGTGTATTGATTACCATCCAAGTGAAAAGGATAAAAAACATTAATACTTGCATGTGACTCCTGCCACTTTAATGAAAGTGGACAAATATGTAATGTCCGTAACACCACAATTATGGCTCTAGGACATGTAGGGGGTACATGTGCCATCTATTTCACTTAATTTGATTTTATTTTCTTCAAAAATTTCTTTACCTTTCAATTTATTCCTTCATTGGTCTAATTATGTGCTTAAGTTCACAGACTTTTCAATGATTGAATAGGCATGCAAAAAGTCATGTCCAGAAAATGTAATGTCCCTAACGGCCAGCATTTTATGCAGTAAGTGCCATATAATGTGGTGAAATGGATTGAAATTTTCACTGTTTATGATTTACCCTCATATGCGAGTGATTCCACTGTATGAGTTCAGAATGAAAATATTTCATTATCTTAATGACCTTTTGAAGTTGCAAATTTTGTCTGAAATGTAATGTCCGTAACGCTGGAACTGCCCACTTACAAAAGAATAAAGAACATATCTTAGATAACCCGGAATCACTGTTACCTGTAGCACATGCCTTGGAAAGCAGTCCACATCGGAGGGCAGCCGCACGCCCCTGCACTGGAGCCCGGGAGCTTCGGCATGAACAAACCGACAGTGAGGGCAAAGCAAAGCAGAAACAGTTTTCGAGACATGACTGCAGTCAGAAGAACTCGGTGATGTCTTCAAACATGAGCCTCTTCATCAACAATGTGATGCTTCTTCTTCTGCTGCTGCTGCTGCTGCTGATGCTGCTGCTCGTGTGGCACAATGAGCCGAGTTTGCAGGGTGGGTATAATAAAATAGCATCCATGTTGGGCGTAACACGTCGTGCTTCCGACTGAGCCACCTCACAGCCGTAACATAATTGTGCTGCAGCAATATCCGACTAATACAGGAACTAAAAAAAAAAAAAAAAACCCACAGTATCACAGATACGTAGTGTAGGTGTAATAAGACACTGCCAGCTCATTGGTACAACTGATTTTTGATCTTCATGGCATTAAACTGCTTTCCAGGTTGCTTGCGATATCAAAAATGATTGGCCAGTTGATCCTTTCCAGATGCATTTTGATTGGCCAAATGGACGTCGGGTTGTTTGCGATATGAATAGTCATAAACGTGTGTTCCGACATGAATTGTCGCCCCGTCAATTTGTGACGGAGCTGGCGGCATAAATTGTCGTCTGGCGACAATTTTTGATGCCTGTGCAGTTCCCAATTTTTGACCTCCATGGCGACCATTTGTGATGGCAAAAACAATTGGTGCGACATAAATTGTCACCCCTTCAAAAATTGTCGCCCCCGGCCGTGTATTCGTTTGCGTATAGCTGTGAGTGTGTGTGTGTGTGTGTGTGTGTGTGCGTGTGTGTGTGTGTGTGTGTGTGTATGTTTGGAGTATAATGATACAATTATGTGGAAACTGTGCATGTGTGGTGGTTGTATAGTGGTAGTGGTTTGTTTGTCTGTGTATAGGCCTATACGTGTGTCTGTATGCGTACGTTTGACTCTGTGTTAGTGTTTTGATGTTTGTGCGAACGAACTTTTTTGGCAGCAGCAGGCACTACTGTGACAATGAAAATGCCTTCGACGTGCATGAGCACGTGTTTATAGAGTTCACAGCGACGTTGATTTCAAAATAGTATGGGTGTGTCAATTTCAGCGGTGAGGCGGGCTAGGAAAGAGAGACCGAGAGAAAAGGCATAGCACACGAGGGAGATACCCTCCCTAAATGTTTTCTGTCTTTGTTCATTTTTTCACTGCAGTCATAGTCTTCCATCAATCTTAAAGGACAAGTCCACCTTCATAGACATGTGGGTTGAGTGAATGCAGCAATATTAGTAGAACACATCAGTGAGAGTTTGAGGAAAATCGGACAATCCATTCAAAAGTTATGAATTTTTGAAGTTTCTGCTCAGTCACGACTGGATGAGAAGGCTACTGTAGCTTGTGATGTCACATGTGTACAACGATATAAAGAAAGAATAAAGAAAATTCAACATACATGTATTTTCACTTTTCTCGCATAACAAAAGAACAGTCGACTTCTTTCTTTCAGAAGGCAGGGGGAATAATATTCCCTTTTAACATACGTCAGGAACAAGTCGAAGAAATGTGCAGTTTATTCAAAAAGTAAAGTTTTGTAAAATTCTCTTTTTATTTTCCTTATATAGTTGTACGCATGTGACATCATAGACTCTACACGTAGTAGTCTTCTCATCCAGCAATGACTGCGCAGATACTTTAACAATTCGTAACTTTTTAACGGACCGTCCTATTTTCCCCAACGTTCATTGATATGTTCTACTAATATTCAATTTAAGGGATCGTATAGTTTTGGTTGAGACATAATTTCAGGTTTCTGACATTTTTGGTGAGATAATGGGAAACGTATGAAATATAAAAGAGCATGTGATTCAAAGAGGAACTCAACCAGCGTTGTCAACGTTTATTGATAAAAAGGGGTTTGGAATGGCTGAGATATCCAAAACAGAGCGATTCTAATAAAGTGTGGGACCCACCTTTTATTACGATCGCTTTGTTTTACTTTGTTTTTTGATGTTTCAGTCATTCAAAACCCGATTTCCATCAAATAAACTTTGAATTCCTCTTAAAATGGTATGCTCTGTATTATTTCATAAGTGGTTTCTTGGTATCTCGCAAAAAGTTAAAAGCCCAATGCTCATCTCTTTTAAAGAAAAGGTAAAGAGAACAAAGAAGAAAGAGAAAAGATGAAAACATTCGAAATAGTATACATCATGCACAGTGAATATTACTCTTCATTATGGTTTCTGAAAGGAAGAATTTTTATCCTGACGGTGCCATCTCCGGTGTTATATCCATAGCACTTTCTCCACCTCAATGGGGAACAACAAAAACATACTAGTAGTTGCCAATCAACATCACAAGGAGCAAATAACATCATCAATATTTATTTCATTGCAGCCACTGCACCATGGAGTCCAACAGCGCGGCCATTTCGGAGAGCAAACAGCAGGATTACTATAGTATCGAAGCTTTATATTACGTGACGTATGTTCTGCCTCCGTTTTATTTCCTCCGTTTCTTCTCTATTGTGCTGCTAAATCATATTCTTTTTTAAACATACAGTACAATTTTCTCTTTACAAATCATACCATGCATTAAAGATTGACATAGAATTCTGCATAGAAACACGCACGCACATAGTATAGAAACACTCACACACACATCACTACACATGGTCATTACACGCAGGAATATTTTTCCTATGAGGGCAAGAATCAACATTAGTTATGTTTAACAAGAGACTTTTTTTAAGTAACACATTTTCATTTCATTAACCTATTTCAGCACGGCACATGATTCAGCCAAAAAAAAAAAAAGAAAAAAAAATATATATATATCACAACACGGGCGTAATCATTCTTCTCCTAAATTAACATTTTCACTTGACTTTATCCTTTTTTTTCCTTTTTCCCCCTTTTTTTTTCTCATCACCGCCACCACCTTCTCATATTAAGCTCTCTGATACCCTCTATAGCGTTCTGCGTGCGCTTCTGTACTCTTTAGTCAGTACCATTATCACGACCACCACTATACGTTTACTTCTTACTTCCACTTCTACTACTGGACAAAAGAAAAAAGCTTTTGAAAAAGAAACAAAAAATGTGGTCAGGGTGCATTGAAGGGGGAGGGTGGAGTCACGTGGACATAGGCTTACGTTAATGTTCCGTCGTGCTGATGGTTAAATCTTGCAAACTCCCAACCGATTTTCCATTCTCCAATACATGAATTTGAACTACAGTAGTAACAATTAAACACAAACTTTAGTTTGTTAAGTTGGAATGAAATTGGCCGATATATCAATGCAACTACACCTACGTAAGCAAGGGGGTAGTGGCCTCATTTGCACACTCCTTCGAACTCCGAGCGGCCTTGCACCTTACTACTTCTCAAAATACAGCTTTCTACTACTCCTACTACTTCCACTACTATAATACTAATACTATGTATACAATTATTACACTCAATCAATCAATCATTTAGGAGCTGCCCAGGATACAGACACTCATGAGGAGCTCTAAACATAAATTCGTAGTCGAACCTGTCTCTTGAATGCTTATACTGGTACACTTATATTCGTCACGTATGTATTCATTTTCATACATGACTCACTTTTCCTCACCCCTTGTACGTTTGTTGAGTTCTTCCAAAATAAGACCACAAGGTCACTTCACGCCGTGGACTGAAAAATCCAACAACAGCTGCAAAAACAAAAACAAAAACAATATGATACTTTGATGACTTTCCCTTTAGTAATACCCCTGTAAGGTTTGTTATCAAAAACATTAGTTCAGCCAAAATCAGATGACCAGGTCACTACAAGCTGTGAGCTGAAAATTTCAAAAACAGCAACATGATATAGGCACATGCAAAATTTATTATGTAATTATTCCTCCTCAAACTATAGAGACAAAGTGCAAGCATGGTTGGACAATTAAATTTGTGCCCTTGACGGTAACTGGCAGGAAACTATTCCCGTACTTATTGAAGATGAAACAATGAAATATAAAGGCAAATGGTACCTGAGCATTTTTTCCCCATTTCAAAATATTATAATTGAATCGAAGTGACATTGTCAGCAGCCCTGAAGAATAAAACAAGGCATTGTAGTGCATGGCTATCATCGTTTTACATGCAATAAAAAATTTACTTGTCGAATTTCACATCTTTATATACTGGAAAGAGAGTGATTTTAGGTGTGTGTCATTGTAATCACTTTTGAACTGTAAGCACTACAATATAGGCAAGTTTATAGTCAAAATAGACAGAATAAATAAGTGACAAAATAATACTAAGTGATCAAGTGGACGTGTTTTTCACAAAATTTAAACAGTCGAAAAAATGAAGCATTAAAGTGGTACAAATACAAAATTTGTTATCAATCACAATAACCGTAATTGATAAATGTATGTCACTATTAAAAGGTACTGGCAAATACTCATTGGGTTGATCTAGGTGTGTCTATTGTGTGAGTAACGTGTTGAAGACTAAGACGTATTGCAAGTACATGAATTTATCAATGTTTGGTCTTCATTACTTATAATATTTTTGATATTTCAAAACGTTTCCTAGCTCTTATAGCTTCATGTACAATGAGGAGTGACAAAACATCAAAGTATTAACCATAATCCTTCTTATTTCAGAGTTAAGAATCCCAAACGTTTTGGAAATCTTTGTCTCACGTATCCGCTAGTTGGTTGTTAGAATGTGCATGTGATTGCTAAAAATCTTCGTACGTATAAGGACCAAGTGACGGTGCCAGGTGAAAAATACTATGACTGAGGTAAAAATGTCAGAGGCAATATCAGCGGTAAAACTGTCGGAGATTAAAAAAAAAGAGATAATGTTAGAGGTTTTGTTGCTGCTTTTGAGCCAGTGATGAAAAATCCATACCTAGGTGGAGAAATAAATTACCAAAAAACAGTCGAAAAGGAGATCGACGCACCTTTCTTTCTTGGCTTTTTCATGCTCTTTGGTACTCATTTATATGAGGCGTTGCTACAGTTATGTCTGTTACAGCTATACTCGATAAATTCCACTTCTGCAATGATGTGTGCCTTTTTACCCGTTGTTACTTGCCGATGGCATCTATCCACGGATATCTGCGAATGAATAAAATCGTGTCACCAGTAAACACACGGAGTGGAGGAGAGCTTGGTGACAGAATGGAGACACTGTCTGTAGATTACACTAGTCAGTGTTCAGTGATTGCTGTCAAGATAATAGGGGCCTACCGGAGACGCAGTGCAGTATAGACTGCATTCGGAATGTGGAATCATGATGTGTGTAATCCTCAAAAAAAAAAAGCAATTCTGCAGGCCTAAGCTATACTCAGAATCGATGGACATCCCTGGTCTGAACATTAACGTTCCTTGCAAACCTGTTATTACATTTCCCGATTCGTCCCGTTGAAAAGTCTCAAATTTATGAGAATAATCAGTTATATTTTGTTTCTACTGCAATTAAATATGATTACACCAAAACAGCTGATCCCGTTCCAAATGTTTATGAAATATGAATATCAAGAATTTTGGTAGACCTTACGGCATACGGCGCAATTTATCAATTTTCTTCTCTTTTTTTTTTTTTTTTGTCCGGATAGCTTTTGGTCGAAATAATGCCATGAATGTAATTTTTGGTTTTGCTTCTTGATCACGACATTGCTTTTCCGTGTTTGAAATCTTTTGCCTTTACATGATTATGCAACAAGTGCGTGCTGCTCGCTGGACCAGTCAAAATATTAAAAGATGATTATGTCAACGTAGGTGGCGCACATCTTCTTTGAGTGAGTGTTATGATGAATCTTTAACAAGTTTAAGGTAGGTGGAGATGTTCGGTAACATGCTGCAAACTTGTTTCCTTAAAGTGGTATCTCAGTGGCTCGGAGACTACAAGTAGGTGGCGACCTGAGTCCCGTTTCAAAAAACTTGTTATCAGTGGCAAATTGCCATAGTTGAAATCCTTGCATCTGATTGGCTAAGAGCAAAATTGTCACAGAAATGAGGCAGTTGTCACTGATAACTAGTTTTATGAAACGGGATCCTGGTGGCAGCTCGAGCCTAATTTGCTAGTCGGGGAGATATAGATGGTAGTCCTTTGAGTCGCTGGAATAATTGAACGCTTTCGATGTTTTTTCTTTGTTGTTGTTTTGTTGTTGTTGTTTTTTCGGAGACTCCTTCTAGTCACACTAATTTTGGCGGAGAAGTCTCCGAGACGTGTTCACGATCTTGCGGAGACCCATAGCGAACTACCGGCGACGATAATGGAGACGTCGCGGAGACGTCACGGAGGCTTTTCCGCGACTGAGAAGACGTCTCGGGGACAGCACGGCGACGTCCCCGTGACTGTAAGGGTGAATACTAGTAAGTTGTGAGTCGCCTTCTTGGTGATAGCGCAAACCATTTAATGTTTTTGTTGTTGTTGTTGTTGTTTCAAGTCACACCAGTCTCGACGTTTCCCTCATTGAAATGGCCCTGTAATTACTTTTTGTACAAACAACAAAAAGTTATTCTTAAATAATATGGAGTTTGCTACCAACAACATTTTCAGTCGTTACACATCATACTATAATTCGAACAACGTTTGTCTGTCTGTTTGTTCCTCTACTCCTCCCAGGTCCTTGGTCCGATCTCCATCAAACTTAGTGGGTGGATGAAGGTTGACTGCGAAATTGCCCTTGAGGGGTTCATTTTTGGAAAAAATGAAGGTCACTGGGGGTCAAAGGTCAAAGAACTTCTAATCTCCGTCAGCTGCAATAATCAGACACCTGATAGAGAGCGCTATATATGGGAATTCCCCCAGAAATATCCTCGATGGGGATTTCCAAGTTGTAGGCCTACTTATGCTTCCAGCAAGTTTGGCCAAGATCGGACCAGTAGCGCAAAACAGTTATTTGACCTCCGTTGACCCAGTGACCGTGACCATTTCTGGGGGAATCCCCATAGAGGATTTCTGGGCACTGGCTGAAGCCAAACAAGCATGATACATGTACTTCATCATAGCCCCCATGCCCCACTTCGGCTGATTCAGCACTCCACGGGTACATTGACTGGTATCATACAAAATCTGCATAAGTAATCTGCAAGTAAGGAAATCGACTGCAATGATATTTCATTTTAATAAAGAGCTGCCAAGACCGTTAAAGGTCGTGTTTACATTTGGAAGTAGTGATTTAAAAGATTTTCAAGATATCACATTTGATGCATATGTGTAGGTCTGTTGTATCACAAAACATCCTACAAAATAAAATTTTTCGCAATAAAGCCTAAGATATAAGGAGATATCACTGTTTTCTCAAATAACTCTGCCAAAGTAATCTGCAAGTAAGAAAATCGACTGCAATGATATTTCATTTGAATAAAGAGCTGCCAAAACCGTTAAAAGTCCTGTTTACCTTTGGGAGCAGTGATTAAAAAAAAAAATCAAGATATCACATTTGATGCATATGTGATCGTGCATCACAAAGCGATCAAAAAGTCGCACCCCTTGATTTAATGCGAGGACTCAAAAAAAGGTGAAACGGGTCAAACAAGTCAATATTCAGTTTTTCATCTTTTCTGAAAGAGCTACTCTTCTTCATTATCTTTAAGTTTGGGATCATAAAATGAATGAGAAAGTGCATTTTCAGCAGTGTTTCTACAACTCTTTTTTTTTGTTAGTGAGATCAAGTATGTCTTAGAGGCAACTTTTCATTTCTTGATAACCCTTAGCAATCTCCTCACTTTCAAGTCTGATAACTTTTGAAGGGATAACGCTACTGCTTTGAAAATTGGAATTAATCATGGACAAAATATGTTGATAGAGCATCCTCGATTTCAACTTAATCTTATAATTGCTTCATGTTGTTGCCCCAGTGGCTTACATCCTGTTATTTGTCCCATTCATCACACAGCTAGCACGGTTTGGTAAAGATTAAGCACTTGAAGAGGCAGATAGACCCCGCACTTCAGAGCCTCTTTTCTCGGTTCACATTCTTCCAGAGTGTGTGCTTTCTTTCCAATATTTAGATAAGTTAGGAGAGTCCATTTCAATTGAGCTCTACATCATTTTAAAGCTTAGAGTCTGATCTTTCAGCATCTGCCCTTAACTAAAAATCCATGTCTGGCGACTTTTTGCTTGTTTTATGATGGAGGCTCACATAATGTTTAGGTCTGTTGTATCACAAAAATCCTACCAAATAAATTTTTCGCAATAAAGCTTAAAACATAAGGAGATATCAGTATATTTCTCAATAAACCATGACTGTAGACGGTTTAGTCCGGAAACATTTTTATTATAACTATTGTTCACATTTTGTGTAAATAACAATACTTATCATCGATTATACGGCCATGAGGTTCCAGTCTATACGTTATGCCGTACATTTGGCGTGTTTCACTCTCTTAAGACCTCGTCACCGAATTTGACCGATGGTTTCAATTCATTACAAGATTTTTGATGTTATGGTTGCGTAGGCCGAGAAATGAGTGCATAAGATGTCAGAAAAAGAAGACATTTGAAAGACTAAAGGTTGTCATCAATATTGACACAAATACCCTGTGAAGCATGATATACCACTTTGTTACACACACTCTCTCACACACACACACATGATATGTAGGCCTACATGAAATACACGCTTCAATGTATTTTTACAACAGCAGTCTACACAAATAACGTGTATACCCGACATGTATATGATATATGTATATATTTAAAGTTGTCCACGTGTATAATATTATCGAAATACTTTTATGATATTTTGCATATATATATATATATATATATATATATATATATACTATATATACATAAATATACACATTTGTGTGTATATTACTGACAGCGCACAATACATCACGAAACACCATTCTTTCACCATATCTATGAAGCTATATCTCAACTTCACTCACATTAATTTTGGTCTCGCAAATCTGAAACATTCAAATGTCCGGGAAGAATCTGATACCATTCATAAAACATGGAAAACCCTCGAGAAATTATGCTTGATAGAGTCAGAATTTAATAGTACCACTCGGAAGATAAGTTGCATCTTCCATATCTTTGCTTGTTAAGAAATGTCTAATCAAAGCATGGCTAAACTAAAGGAAGTGCATATCACTTGCCTTACTACTTGTCAGCACAGGCGTTATGATACTGCCTTACATAATAGGATAGAGAAGACGAGTAAACTACTCGTGTTTACAGGGATAAGGCACACAAGGGAGGTGTTGCAGAAAGTGTAGAATCTCTTCACAAGTTGTGCAAATGTGTGCGTTAATGGCACGACGATTGTGTGCTGAACATTTCACTTGCTCCATGATTGTCTTCCGGAGAGTTTAAAGAAGTGATTTTTGAAATTAATTATCAAAACAATTTTAGGTTGCATTTCAGAGGATATGTTGAAATCGTGTACATACTCCGTGATGGTTATTGTACGGAAAAATCCTTCCAGCTTTTCAAACTCAATTGTTATTAACGGCCGAGAACAGGAAACCAAAAGGAATACGAGAATGTCATCACATACAGCTATATCTCGATCTCACCCGCATTTGTGCACAATTTTGCTCCCCCGGCTTAGCACTTCAGCGTATATATTTTGTGTTTCACTGTATTTTGAGTACCATTAACACTAGAGTTTTAAAAAAAAATTATTGTACAAGGTCTGTTTTGTTTTTTCTTCTTCTTCTTCTTCTTCTTCTTCTTCTTCTTCTTCTTCTTCTTCTTCACTTCCTGTTCACATCCTGTTCTTTTGGACACTGGGAAAACACGATCGGGGCGGCGATCTGCTGTTCGCAAGTTTTGTTGGTGTTCAGAAATAATGCATACTAAAACAGACTAAAGTGATCTTTTCATGTCAAATCAGGTCATTCATATCGGAGATAGAGCGCGTGATGTTTTTGTGGAAAAGATACGATTAAAAGGGGAGATTTTGGTTCCGTCTTCTTCTAAAACAACACCTCCCTCGCTATGCAGCTTTCTCACCTGAACCTCTTATCCCATCTTGCAGACATAATCATCTACAATCCATACATCAATAGGGTCACATCTCAAATCATTCCACTTGTATGTATATTCCACGCCGAATTCCACGCAATCCTGCGCATTACCATAGTCGTTTGGTTGATCTGTGTGCCACGGGGTGTAATCAACGTCCGAACCATCACTCCAGACGAAAGTACCCTCTGTCGCCAAATCATTCAATCCAATCCAAACCATTTGCCTGCCAGTGACCTGTTGATTTGAAAGCATAGGATAGGAAAGAAAAGAAAAAGAGAACGGTATATCATACATTGCATATATGTTTGATGCATTTTATTAGGTGATCCGAGTATCCTCTCGGATCACCTGTATCTGTACTGATTCTTTCTTCTTCTTTATTAGGTGATCCGAGTATCCTCTCGGATCACCTATTGTTTCTGTACGGAATCTTTCTTTATTTCTTTCTCCTCAAAAATTGTGCAGAGGTTAGCTCAGAAAGTGCATTGCCTATGAATGTTAAACTTATACCGTGTATATATCATGTCGCAAAGACGACAGCACAAGTAAAATCATAGTGATCAGTCGACCGTGACGTCACTATGACGTCATTATATGAAAACACATTTTCATGCCTATCTCATTAATGGAATGAAATATTTCAATGAAATTTACGTCACATATATTTCAAGTCAAGTGAATTTTACTCATATTCTCAAAATACATTTTTATCCCAAAACGCGCACGTACGCGCGCGTTGAAATATTTGTATGCTCAGATTGAGCTCAAAATTTTTTTGCACACGTTTCAGACCATTTGGAGCATTTTTTGAAAAATTGAAAAAATCGGACGGACGCGTACGCGCGCGCGCATATACGCACGCACAGCTCATATGAAATTGTGATTTCCAGTTTTTTCACTTTGATCGGATGTATAAAATGTCAAGGAATATTTCTACCAAGTTTCAAGTCAATCCAACTCAATATGACGTCATACGGGCCCGTCAAAGTTGAAATTCCGCGCGCGCGTCAATGGCGATATACAGTGCAACCATGCCAAAAAACTGCCAATTTTAAATCCGATTTTACTCGTCAGGATGGACGGTGACCCCCCATTTTCTGTACATATTTTGAAAGCTGATGAGTTGTACATGTCACATCATGGGGTGGCAATGCTGACAAAATGATCAAAAGATATCAAATTTCTCAATAAAGTAAAAAAAGTAAATTTTAAAAATGACGTCATCAAATTTCAAGTTCACTCGAGCGTATCTCACTAGTCCTTAGTCAATTTTCACCCAGATTTCAGTATGTTGTAGCTTATTTAATGTTCTTTCAAACATAACATTACAATATTTTGATTGGATAACGGTATCACCTCGTAAAAATGGATTGAAAGTAATCTTGTCAAATTTGACCAGTTTACGTGTTATCTCTATGGGAGTGCAGTTTTTCTGGAAATGAAAATTGACATGACTATCTTTATCGAGCACTAGCTCACTTACCCTTCGGTAAATTTCTCCCAGATTTTAATATGTTGTAGCTGAGACTTTGCGCTACCGTAAATGTGCCCTTCGTTTTTTCATACAATGTCGGGATCACGTCAAATATTTTGGTTGAAATTCAGGCTTATCTTCGATGTTTTGAGATATTTCTTTCTTTCTGCAACTTTCTTTGCAATAACTCAAGAAAAACACGCTCTATCACCCCCATATTCTGCACATGTTTAGTTCATGTCACGTACATTATTTCATAAATTAACAACTACTTGATTGGACACCATCTTGGGTATGTAAATTAGGGTCAAAGGTCATAAGTGTTTCATCCTGTATCTCATTGAATACATGTCCTATCTTTCCAATATTTTGCAAACGCAAAGACCATGTTACAAGAATCATTTCACAAAATAACCACTTTTTACTTAGATGCCATCTTGTCTGTGCAAATTGAGGTCAAAGGTCATATGTACTTCCTTTTGTATCTTCGTTATGACGTGTTATCTCTATGGGAGGGAATTTTTTTAAATGTGAAAATTGACATGATTGTCTTTATCGAGCACTAGCTCACTTATCCTTCGGTGAATTTCTCCCAGATTTTAATATGTTGTAGCTGAGACTTTGCGCTATCGTTAAATTTTATTTTGTTCTTCATACGATGTCGGGATCACGATAAAAAACTTGGTTGAAATTAAAGCTTATCTTCTATGTATTGAGATATTTCTTTCTTTCTGCAACTTTCTTTGCAATAACTCAAGAAAAACACGCCCTATCACCCCCATATTCTGCACATGTTTAGTTCATGTCACGTACATTATTTCATAAAATAACAACTACTAGATCGGACAACATCTTGGGTATGTAAATTAGGGTCAAAGGTCATAAATGTTTCATCTTGTATCTTGGCGAATACCTGTCCTATCTTTCCCATATTTTGCACACGTATAGACGATGTCGCAAGAATCATTTCACAAAATAACCACTTTTTCCTCAGATGCCATCTTGGGAGTGCAAAGGTGGGTCAAAGGTCATACGTACTTGTTGCTGTTTCTTCGTTATAGTGTATACAGAATTTGGTACCAAACTTGGCAGATATGACTCCCTTTGCTAAATGAGAATGCAAACATCACACGGCCAATGTCTCTAAACACAGATGAAACTTGTATGGTCATGCCTATTGCGATCAGGACTCGAATCATTGATAAAAAAAAATCGGATCACCTTAATTTGTCAGTAATGACAAATTACAATCTCTAGTTTCTTTATTTCTCCGCAAAAGTTGTGCAGAGGTTAGCTCAAAAAGTCCGCTGCCTATCAATTTCAAAATTATACCATGTATGCATCATGTCCCAAAGACGACACATCTAATGTATCATTGTGATCAGTGGACCGTGACGTCACTATGACGTCATTATATGAAAACACATTCTCAATCATATCTCATTAATGGAATAGAATTTTTCAATGAAATTAACGTCACATATATTTCAAGTTATGCGCATTCTACTCATGTTCTCAAAATTCATATTTTCTCTTAAAACGTGCGCGTACGCGCGCGTTGAAATATTTGTATGCTCCAATCGAGCTCAAAATTTTTTTGCACACGTTTCAAACCATTTGGAGCATTTTTTGAAAAATTGAAAAAATCGGACGGACGCGTACGCGCGCGCGCATATACGCACGCACAGCTCATATGCAATAGAAATTTCCCGTTTTTTCACACGGATCGGATGTTTGAAATGTCAAGAAATATTTCTACCAAGTTTCAAGTCAATCCGACTCAATATGACGTCATACGGGCCCGTCAAATTTGAAATTCCGCGCGCGCGTCAATGGCGATATACAGTGCAACTATGCCAAAAAACCGTCAATTTTAAATCCGATTTTACTCGTCAGGATGGACGGTGACCCCCCATTTTCTTTACATATTTTGAAAGCTGATGAGTTGTACATGTCATTTCAAGGGGTGGCAATGCTGACAAAATGATTGAAAGATATCAAATTTCTTAATAAAGTAAAAAAGGTACATTTTCAAAATGACGTCATCAAATTTCAAATTCATTCGAGCGTATCTCACTAGTCCTTTGTCAATTTTCACCCAGATTTCAGTACGTTATAGCTTGTTTAATGTTCTTTCAAACATAAAATAACAACATTTTGATTAGATGACGGCATCACCTCGTAAAAATCGATTTAATGTAATCTTGTCAAATTTGTCCAGTTTACGTGTTATCTCTATGGGAGTGCAGTTTTTCTGGAAATGAAAATTGACATGACTATCTTTATCGAGCTCTAGCTCACTTACCCTTCGGTAAATTTCTCCCAGATTTTAATATGTTGTAGCTGAGACTTTACGCTACCGTGAATGTGCCCTTCGTTTTTTCATACGAGGTCGGGATCACGTCAAAAATTTTGGTTGAAATTAAAGCTTATCTTCGATGTATTGAGATATGTCTTTCTTTCTGCAACTTTCTTTGCAATAACTCCAGAAAAACAGCCTCTATCACCCCCAAATTTTGCACATGTTTAGTTCATGTCACGTAAATTATTTCATAATATAACAACTACTTGATCAGACACCATCTTGGGTATGTAAATTAGGGTCAAAGGTCATAGGTGTTTCATCCTGTATCATAGTGAATACATGTTTTATCTTTCCCATATTTTGCACACGCAAAGACCATGTTACAAGGATCATTTCACAAAATAACTACTTTTTACTCAGATGCCATCTTGCCTGTGCAAATTGAGGTCAAAGGTCATATGTACTTCTTTTTGTATCTTCGTTATGACGTGTTATCTATATGGGAGGGAATTTTTTTAAATGTGAAAATTGACATGATTGTCTTTATCGAGCACTAGTTCCCTTACCCTTCGGTGAATTTCTCCCAGATTTTAATATGTTGTAGCTGAGACCTTACGCTACCATTAATGTGCCCTTCGTTTTTTCATACGTTGTCAGCATCACGATAAAAAAACTTGGTTGAAATTAAAGCTTATCTTCTATGTATTGAGATATTTCTTTCTTTCTGCAACTTTCTTCGCAATAACTCAAGAAAAACAGCCTCTATCACCCCCATATTTTGCACATGTTTAGTTCATGTCACGTACATTATTTGATAAAATAACAACTACTAGATCGGACATCATCTTGGGTGTGTAAATTAGGGTCAAAGGTCATAAATATTTCATCTTGTATCTTGGTGAATACCTGTCCTATCTTTCCCATATTTTTCACACGTATAGACGATGTCGCGAGAATCATTTCACAAAATAACCACTATTTCATCAGATGCAATCTTGGGAGTGCAAAGGTGGGTCAAAGGTCATATGTACTTGTTGCTGTTTCTTCGTTATAGTGTATGCAGAATTTGGTACCAAACATGGCAGATATGACCCCCTCTGCTAAATGAGAATGCAAACATCACACGGCCAATGTCTCTAAACACAGATGAAACTTGTATGGTCATGCCTATTGCAATCAGGACTCGAATCATTGATTAAAAAAAATCGGATCACCTTAATTTGTCAGTGATGACAAATTACAATCTCTAGTTTGATTTGGAAATGTTTTCTCGTCGTTTATTCCAAAAGATTCATCGTGTCACAACCAAAATAATGATGGCAAAAACAGCTACATAGACTTTAATAACTTAGCCTCGAAAGACAGTATGCTTTGAGGTTTACACACTCCTCAACGGATTTGAGTCAACTTGACTCAACGGAAACTCATTTCGAATAGCCTGTCTTGTCCTGTTTAAAGTAAAATGAAACCATGAAGTGGTTCACAAAGTTTGCTAGGATAAAGATAGTTGCAACATCTTCGCTTTTGAATGAGATAGAGAGAGAGAGAGAGAGAGAGAGTGTGTGTGTGTGTGTGTGTGTGTGAAAGTAAATAAAAACGTTAGATCATCGGATTTCTATGGAGTCAATCACAAACTGTAAAAAAAAAAAAAAAAAATCCCTAATTATATCTGTGATTATAAATTGAGAATTTCAATGTTTCTTTTGGTTGTCATTGACTTTTTTCTTTCTATGGAATCAAGATACGTATCGAATAAAGATATTTTTGCCTGTCACAACATGAGCCGGGATCATTAAAAGACAGCATTCCAAACAAATAAATCAGAATCAAGGCCGGCGCTGCCTTTTTTAAAAGAGGGGGGGGGCAGTTTACATTTTATGTTGCCACTCCGACTTTAATCAGCCAACAAGCGAAAAGAAAAAAAAAAGAAGAAAATGGAACAAAAAGGGAATTGAGCGCAATTTTTGATGAGATGACAAGCAAAAAATAAAAAGGAAAACGTTCTTGAATTTTTCGATGCCACTTTCGGGGTTAATCGGCTAACAAGTGAACAAACTAACATGAACACATGACACTTTGATTGCAAAGTCAATTAAGAATCGTTCATATTCTATTCTAAAGTTCATTATGATCGCTATTGCATTTTAGTTTTCAAAAATGAAACTTCCTCTTCGTCTCAATTATTTAACCCATTAGTAACTGCTTTATGCTTTACCATTTTCATTTTTCATATATAATCTAATTACGTAATTTGAAAAAGGCAAAGGGTCAACAAAAGTTTATCAGAATTGTGTATATGACAAATAAGTCTCGATGAAGTCTTAATAGGCTTTCAAATTAACATAACTTCCAATAAACAAAAAGCAATTATATTCCCTAATAGAAAGAACACAGTGTTCCACACTGTGTTCACAGTGTGTTCATATAGTCGACTGTGTGAAAATGCTGGAACTTAACAGTGTAAAAATGGTTTCACGCTGTGGTGTGGTTTTCACAGAGTGTTCACATGGTAATGCTCTGTTTCACACTGTGAATTGACGACTCACATTGAATTCACACTGTTCAAAACGGTCGAATTTAACAGTGTGAAGAAATTTCACACTGTGGCTCTCACTCTGTGGGACCTGTGTTCTTTCCAGCGTGGAGCATGATCTATTTTGCATAATCTAGAAAGTTGTCGAAATGAGAGTAATATTGCTGTACCTTCCAGGGAATAATAGGCCATTATTTACGGAATCTTCAGTTTAATACTAAAATGGTTAATATCATTTCCATCTTATTCAAAGCTCACCCATGTTTCCCACGAAAGTTACAGATAAGTATGTTCAAAGATCTTTAGTTTCTGTTCTCGATTATACGTACCCGTTTGTTTCGTACAGATTCAAAGAGAGCTATGAGGAAATCCATCTCCGCCTGGGAGTGAATGGACACAAGGTGACCAAGCTGGCTGGTGGTGGCGTTTTTGTCCCAGCATTGCGTCGTAAACAACTGGCATTGTGTTTCGGCCTCCTGCCACGTCAAACGTTGTCCTGAAAAGTACCTTCAACACCAACAAATACCTCATCATATATTCAGGTATCAAAGAATAGGCCACATTTCTTTGTCAATATTGTTACTCTTTATTCAGTGGTATTACACAATTTGCGTCGAGCACATAGCCAGTACGTTCTCAGTCCCTCAATTTTGATCACTTTATCTGTACATTCAAATTTGAATCGTTTACTAAGAGCTTTATCTTTATCGATTAATTATCATCAAGCTTCTATAACAAACAATATAACAAACCAATGTTACGTATGGGCTTTAAAATTTCTCACATTTTTTTTCATATTATCACAAAACCATATTTTGCAAATTAGACTCAAAATAACAATGAAAAAATAATTGTTGTCAGCTCACACAGAACACAATAGAGGGGGTCTACGGATTGATACTCGTAACTTACAAATATCAAAACCTTTATGAGGAATTAAACTCTATTTTGAGAAAAATAAGGCAAAAGGGAAGTTTTTTGTTGATATGCATACAGTAAATGTACATCTCATGAAAGTATCTTGCGAAACTGTTTAAAGGACAAGTTCACCTTCATAAACATAAGGATTGAGAGAATGTAGCAATATTAGTAGAACACATCATTGAAAGTTTGAGGAAAATCGGACAATCCGTTCAAAAGTTATGAATTTTTGAAGTTTTTGTGCAGTAACCGCTGGATGAGAAGACTACTGCAGTGTGTGAATAACTTAGATGTCACATGCGTACAACAATATAAGGAAAATATAAAGAGAACTTCACAAAATTTCATCTTTTGAAAAAAGTACACATTCCCCCGACTCGTTACCGACAGATGTTATGGGTAATATCATTCCCCCTGCCTTTAGAAAGAGGCAAGTCAAGTGCTCTTTTATTATGCGAAAAAAGTGAAAATATGTTGAATTTTCTTTACATTTTCTTTATACTGTTGTACGCATATGACTCACAAGCTGTAGTAGTCTCCTAATCCAGCGGTTCCAACACAAAAATTTTAAAAATTCATAACTTTTGCATCGATTGTCCAATTTTCCTCAAACTTTCACTGATGTGTTCCACTAATATTGCTGCATTCTCTCAATCCTTATGTTTATGAAGGTGAACTTGTCGTTTAAAGTACAGAAATTAATCTAAAAACCCACCCACTCAGGTAAGTTATCCATATCCCGGATCCGAATATGCGATAGATTCTTGAAATTTCAAGTTTCATAGTTTTGTTTTATTTTGTTGTTTTTTTTTCAATAAGGTTTCGCATGACATGAATAAAGGGAATATTTGGGGCACATTTTTATGAAGAATGAGATATATACAGGTCTGATGAAGATGAACGTGTAAAAATATCAAAGGGATTTCGCAATAGGTTGAGACCTACGTATATAGTTCAGCATAAAGAAACTGTGCTTGTTTTGGTCCCTCACAACATTCAATGCGTAAACCAAACTCATTTTTTTTTCTCACCAATCCCATCTCCGTTTGTCAACTTACCAGGCACTGATTCTCCTCCATTCTCTTCTCAACTACTATTGTTATCCAGAACAAGTTTTACAGGGGCTATAGATTTTATTTAGTGTTATCGTAAAACGCTTTTAGCAGAACTAAATTATACTGCATCAACACATTACACTTTCTAAAGATCTTTTGCCATGCACAATGTTTCATATTTTTGCTATTCCTCTCATTTTGCATGAATATAAAACAGAGAGTTGCGGGTCTGTGTTTAGGTTTTATTCTTATCTGTTATGGTCCATAACCTTCAACGTGGCTGCCGTTGTTGATAACTCGGTCACTCCCACAAAGGACAACCCATTATCCATTTTCTCTCTTCATGTCCAAGACGTGGTTTATTGCAGCGAGCTACAACCTATGTGTTGCATATGAACAGAGAAAATGGACTGTTTTGACTAGCCTTAGTGGAAGTGACCGCGCTATCGGCCAGAAGGTCATCAAAAAGGTTATGGACCAAAGAAACCCTAAAAACAAACCCGAAACAGAAACCTACATTCATACAGGCTGGTTTGTTTATTTGGTCACTGTCATTGACAGATCTCACTCATTCAGTGAGACATTTTCGTGTGACACTCAAACTTGGGAACAATGCAATTTGTAATTGTTGTCTTTAAAGTCCATGGCATGTGCTTCGTCATGCATGACATTTAAATTTTGCCAACATAATTACGCCTCAGTGGAAAGAAAAAAAAAAGAGTTCTACTTTCCTCACAATTACCAGTGCACTCTCCATAGCTGACAATAAGAAATGGTAGGCCTGTTAAGTTTGATTAATTTTTTGATACGCTCTGAACAACTGAATTCAAATTGAAAAACCTAAAGTTGAGCATGCTTTATAACACACATTCTATCTACTACTAATACCGACTATCAAAACAGAAGCACCATCTCTTTTAGTGTTAATGGATTTGAGAGTAAACGATAATAATATGTAACGGATTCGCAGGAAAGTGTCAAACTTAATCAAACTTTTTTAAGGAAAAAAAGTGTTCCAGAAAAAAAGGAAAAAAAAAACACAAAAAGATACAATTTGCCATTCGTTTCATGATCCCAAACTTTAGAAAAATATAGAAGAAGAACGGCGTTTTCGTGAAATGTTTAAGATTGTGGATTGACTAGGCCCGTTTTATCTATCTTGAGTTTTCATGTAAAATAAGTGGGTGCGACATTTTGTTTGTTTTGTGGTGCAATCTAGAAAGAGTTCATAAACTTTTTCTAAGTTTGACGTGCACTTTCTCATTAAAGCGGAACAATTTACCAAAGGCCTTTTTAATGTAATAAATGACTCACAACTATGACACTGAATATGAAAAAAAAAAAAGAGTAGATGGCTTTAACTATTGCCCGCAATCACTGTTACCTGTAGCACGTGCCTTGGAAAGCAGTCCACATCGGAGGGCAGCAGCACGCCCCTGCACTGGAGCCCGGGAGGTTTGTCAAAATCAAACCGACAGTGACGGCGAAACAAAGCAGAAACAGTTTACGAGACATGACTGCAGGCATACGAATTGCTGAAGTTCTCAGAAATCTTGTCTTGCTATGCTTCCCCCTTCTCTCCTAGGTCACGATGAGCCAACTTTGCTGGAGCAAGTATGTAGGGTCATATGTGGGGTGGAACACGCGCTCCTGACTGAGCGCTCCATACGCAACCAATGCCCTAATATAGTGCTACAGCAATGTCCAACTAAAACATTAACACGTACTGAAATAACATTCAGCTAACCATAATGGTATAACTGACTGTTGATCCTCATGGCATGAAAGACATTATTGGCTAACTGCCGTTGTCGTTACTGGCAACACCAAAAGCGATTTGAATTATGATTGGCTATTTGACTTCCGGGTTGTTTGCGATGTGAATACTGATTAATGCAGATTTTAAATGCATTTTTAATTTCTTATTCTTTTATTTCAGAGTATAGCATTTTTTCTTGCATTAAAAGGAATATTTTGCACCCCCGTTTAAAATTATATATTTTATAGATAATTATATACATCAACGATTTGTTATATTTATTTACTTTATTTCTAACAGTTTTGCCCGGTATCTCATAAAAATAGATTTCCAATTCTCACTGTCAACTTTTCTTTTCATAATCACATTACTTTTAAATAATGTGAAAATAAACGTTGAAGTTTGTTTTTTCTTCTTATCTACAAAAAATAAGATAACAGATATTCAGAATAAAATCTACAAACCTCATGTCTCGTATAAACAACCCCTTAAAATAGTTTGTATTAAAACTCCTGATGTCTCCTCCATAACATTGCATTTTTCGGTCATGTGAATATTTCTTTCAATTTCCCATTCCAAACTCACATTTACAATGTCTATCTGTAATATGTTATAGTTAATCCTTATGATTTTTTTTTCAGTATTAAAAATGACTGTAATTACTAAGGTTTAGATTTCAACTCAAAAAAAAAAAATCACTTTCATGATTTATAAAACCATTCTGTACCCACTCTTGTGAAATAGCTGGAAAACAAAATGAATATTTAACAAATTGTTCATGGTAGAATGTATATTCTATCTTAAACAACTACCCGCAATTATATCTGATGCTGGAAATATGCATTTCTTAAGAAACTTAATATGAAAAGATACAAATATATTTGTAACATAATTATTTTATACCACTATCATTAGAATTATAACCCAGCGTTCATCTCATTTCCTACGAAATGTCTACAGTTATCTAGTTCTTTCCATAACTCACCAGTTCTAAAACACTTTGGTATACCTGTCAAATCCATTCTAGTTATATGATAAGTAAATAAAATGTAGGTCGATGCCAAATAACGTAAAAGAATAAAACAATTTCCTTTCAAATCTTTATATCTTTCATCATGCAACAACCGTTTTATCCACAACATTCTGTTGAGTCATGACAAGTACTTCAAAATTTGTCACTCTCAATCCCCCAAAACAATAATATTCAAATGATATAACAGTTTTACATTGCCTTTCCCTTCCCAAATATGATTAACTACTATATTTTTGGATTCTTAAACATGATATGGTGAACTGTCATAAGAGAAGAAAGAGTATTCAATTTGAAAACACATGCATTTTCAACAATTAAACATTTCAAAGCAGAGTCAAATCTGGGATCTTCCACCAACCAATTAATCTTTCGATCCCAATCCAATTTTCCTTAAAATTCAAACCATTTTTTTTAATCTTAAGATTACGTGAAAAATATACGTGCTGAATTCTTGCATTTTGTGCCAGAAACAAAAAGGGCACACCTATTACTTTCCACTTCTGAACATTATAAGATTTGTCTTTCCCATGTTAAGCTAAAATCCTATCAATTTCTCAAAATCGTGAAGAAAAAAAAATCTACACTCCAGTAATTGAATCGACTTTTAAAAAGCGAAATATTATTTTCATATAACACTTCCTGTTATTCCCTACTCCCAATTTCTATCCCCTACAATTCTCCTAATAAAAAAGACCAGCAATTAAATGATTCTTATTTAATGAATACAGTGACAAAAGATCACCCTGGCACACTCCTTCTTTTAACTCAGAACATTCCGTCCTCAGGTCATCACAGCACTACTGACATCCTTACAAAACATTTTAATCCCAGAACATAAATGTTTGCCTAACCCAAATATTCATAATGATTTAGATAAAGGCTCTTTTTCCAAAATCTACCGCAATTAAAAAAGAAGAAAAATCTGACTGACGCAAATATTAAAAAAAAAAAATCTTCTATTGACCGCACTGCTTCCACAATATAATTAACTTTAAATAACGCACTTGATCATTAGAAATAATGTCCACAACACCTTATTTACTATCCTCATGCAGCTGATATTTTATTATCTACGTATGATAAAGTTACATTTTTGGCCTATACCGTTTCACATTATAATAAATATTTTCCTTCCTTTTTCAATACGTGTATCAATTCCCTACCTCTGTAAATAAGATTCATCCTCATATCAAAACCCTGACTAAAAGCACCCACAATCATTTCCCTTGTATTGCTTGACCAAAACAGCAAATTGTATTCAAATGTAAAATCATCATTACCTGGTGACTTATTTCATTTCAGCTCTTTTACTGCTTGATAACATTCTTCTAATGAATTCGCCCTTTACAAAAATTCTCATATTTTCTTTACTTAATTTGGGCAATTCATCAAAAGAACATAATCTCTAATATTTCTAAATTTCTTTACCTTCACGCACCATAATCTCGTTTCAATCACATATCTCCTTAATCACACTTTTCCTTTTGACTTCAATACTTGTAAATATACATACATACATATATATATATATATATATATATATATATATATATATATTTATATAATTAAATATATATTTATATATATGTTTATATATATATATATAAAATCAGAATTTCTTCCTCCTTCATCAGACCACTAAATTCTTGAACACGCCATCACACGCCTGACACACACGCCTGACTACTGCTAGAAAAATCAACCATCATTAATTTTGTTAATCTATAATAAAAAAAAATACCTGCATTTAACATTATGATTACTCCCCTACTGTGATTACTCGGTTGACTAAAATACATTGGCCCACGCCGGTCAAAATCCCAACTGTCGTCTATATCTACTCTTTGAGTTTTCCTGCAATTTAGATATCCCCGACATTTTAGATCACTGAAAAATTGTCTTCCGTTTTAATTCTGCCTCTTGATATCCTTACATTTACTCAAGAAAATAATTTTCAAAAATCCAAACATTACAAAACTACTAACAAAAAATAAAATTACCAGGCATTACAAAATGTTCAATAAAAACATGTGGCCACGACCACAGAAATGACAGAAAATGGCATGTATATGGTGACAACTCCATGGAAAATTGGATGCTAAACTTCTTTCCAGAGAAAACTACAATTTCCGAATTAAATTGAAAATAAAGCAAGGACATGCAAACATCTGAACCTAGAACCACACGACACATCACATCGCCCCACCTTTCAACATTTTTTATATCCATCCTACCTATACGTGACCTTACCGAAGATTATGCTGCCATGGTTGAAGCCCCTCCCATCACCTATCTCGAAACATCAAAAGAACTTCCTGGCTCCTCCTTGACTCAGACCATGCATCATTTCCCCACACTCTTCGTGCATTATTGGTAATTTGCCTACTCACATAATTATTTGCTGTTCTGTTCAAAACTCCTACCACATATCCCGTCAAACCATAACAGCTTTTTACATCGAGCACTACATACAAAGAAAGTAAAAACAAAAACAAAAATCATCAGCTAGGGCTCAGGCGGTAGAGATACAGTGTACGTGTCACCTCACCACTCCTTTCACACATGTTATCGACCATCTTTCTATACACTAAACTGCTGTTCTGTTCTAAGCTCCTCCCATGAGGGCTTACTACATTATGCATCAAATCAAATCAAATTCCGTTCTGATGTGAGAAGCAGCTCGTGAGTCGACGCTTTAGGCGGTAATAATACAGTGTTTGTCCACGTATCACTTCACCTTCCCTTTCAACACTAGGGAGCTTTGATTTGTGACGCGGACGTTTTAGACAATTGCGTTGGACGTTCTCCCCTCTCCCTGCGTCGTGCCTAATAGTAGCAATCTATCAAAAGTCATATTTCGCCCCCATAATATGATCGGTGCATCAAATAGCTCTGCGCCGTTAATTGAGCGGAAGTAAAAATACATTAGCCCTCTGAACGTCCGCGTTGCGAATATCCAAAGCCCTCCTATTATCAACTTTCAACTTCATTTTCATTTCCATTGGATAAACAGGAGAAATTATATACAATGCATTAACAGAACATATTTGTAACCATTTCAAAAACATGTACATGTGATCACGAGTAACAACATAAATTCATTTTCTAAGGTTTAATACAAGGATTTGAATGGAAATGGAGGGTCCCACTAAAAAGCAAAGCTTGTATAGGGTATGGGACCCTCGGAAAATAAAGAGAACAAAATAATGACTTAATGAAAGTACAAACATTACATGAAACAAAATCAAAGAAACCAATGTCAACTGACATGAAATCAACTTAGGAAGGGGAAAAAAGGAAAGAAAAAAAAAGGAAAAAGAAGAAAAAGGGGGAAAAATGAGACTACAACACGCGCCATGGTGGACACAAGCAGACTGGACTTCAAGATGTAAGTGTGATGATAAAACGCTCCCTGGATTGATATTGTGAAGGATTGGGTACATATGCCGGTATGAATGCAGAAGAGCGGACATTAAAAAGAGAGAGAGAGAGAGAAAGAGAATAGACACACTGTTATACGGTACAATAAAAGTAAAATCTGAGGCTTTCATCCTACACACTAATCTACTGTTCTATTGAAAACTCCTCCAACCACATACCTTGTCAAAACATTGTGGCCTTTAACAACAAGTACAGGGAGAATTTCAGATTGAGGAAAAAAACCAAAAAGAGCTACAGAGATAATAAAACAAAGAAGAGCAACTTTTTAGGTGAGCTTCAGTCTGTACTAAATATAGTTTTTCCCGGCCAATTTCGCACTTCCTATGCTGCATTCAATTTAGCACAATTTAGCCTAGATGGCATGTTCGGTATTTCAATTGTAAAATCTTTTCATTCAAATTCATTTTGGAGCATTGAAATTACCTTTAAAATCATTCGAATAAGCACTTTTTCACTTCACATTCGTAAGACAAGCACCATTTCGAAAATCGTTCATTCAGCTTAGCATGATATAATCACGTGATCACGTATACGCTGCGCTCGTTCATTCGAATTCATTCTTGGGCATCCAATTTCGTATTTACTGCAGTCAGTTTAGCAGACACGTTTGTGCTGTCATTCTTTTTTTATTTTCATTCATCATAGGTATTGTTTGCAAGCATCATAACATTTCATATTTTCGTATTCATTCTTTATCCTGACATTATTTTTGCAACATTTATTTCAAAATACAATGTATATGTATTTGTCTAAAATGTTCAAAGCATTATTTCATTCACAGATACATTAATCTTAAGTTTGTTTTGACATTAATTGGGAGAAGTAGGTTTCAATTTACATCGCGATTATTTCTTTTATCTACATGTTTCATTATTTTTCATTTGGTGGGTGCTATATTGCGTTAATCATCATTAGGAATAAAGTTCTTGGATCAGCTGTAGCCATAAATTTGTCAAAGTTATTACCCTCAAATGCTTGTATGATTCTTTCCGTGTCTTCTTGAGAGATACGCCTAAATCTAACTCGTGCTGCCATGACTGGACATAAGAAAGTGAAGTGAATCTATGGTACTGGTGCATGTATAGTTCTGATGACATGTATGAAAGAAGAGGGGCGTTACAGAACAACAAACTTGAGTTATTTATGGTCAAAGATACCTTTACTATACTTAACAGTGTGTGGATGAAACAAAAATTCACATTTAAATATGTATAAATCACGGTTCTCACCTTTTCAAAATAGAAACAACATTACGCCAATTTGAATGAACATGTTTGGAATTTGACTGCCCATACGTGAAATTGAATGACTGAAATACCATTTTCCGCCAGTGCTGGCGAATTTGAATGACTAAAGAGCACGTGCCAATTTGTATGCCCGTTTTACGAATTCGAAAGACACATGTGCGAATTTCAATGATCGAAACGCTAAATTGAATGAACAAGTTGCAATTTTGAATGACAGAATGTGCAGTGACGAGGATTTTCGTTAAATTGAATGAACCTTTTATCAAATGGACTGAAAAAGTGCGAAATTGGCAGGGAAAAACATTTTCGTAGTTCGGAGCGGAAGACAGACACGCATAATTTCTTCCCTCCCTATAACATTATTGTTCCGTCCTGTCGTAAATCATATTTGTGATGAGTGTTTGTAAATAAGTAATTCATTTTTTTTTTTCTTTTGAGTGGTTCATAATATACAAGCTTGCTTTTTATAAGACCTCTCAAGTCTTTCTTTATTTCAACTAAAGCATAACGTTGTACAATATTCTTCTTCTTTTTTTTTTTTTGCCAGTATGCATTCTTATGTTTATCGATATCATTCATCTTTTGCAAAGGCGAATGTTTGTGTTTATGATGTAATTCCTGATTCGTTTTGTGTTATGGTTTGTTGGAAAAGAAGCATGAAAATAAATGAAATGAATTGAATTGAATTGAATCATTTTCCTTCTTCCTGCACAGTGTTCAAACTCCTTCCATCTCTTATCCTGGATATGGCAGGTCGGTCTTTTGCAGTCAGCAACACAAAATCTGTACCATAAAACAGTTTGGCATCTAGACTTCTACCGAAAATAACACGTATTTGTTTCCCTGATGAAATATAATGATCTGTCGTTATTATAATTTAGACTGAAAGACAAACAACAGAGACAACATTTTCATCCCTTCAACATTCCTACAATCTATTTCATTGAAGTGGTTGCAGCGCCATCTGCGTTACCCTTTGAATAACATCTTACTGCTTTAATAACGAGAGTGATATAAGGTCATACTATTTCGTGTCTCGCATATAAAGCAAATGTCACCGCTGCTTAAAAAGTGTGGCATACCAGAATCAATTATTTCCTTCTGCACCCGACATCTTTCACACTACACTCAATTCCTCAGTCACTATCCAGATATCTAACCGATCTCAGTCTTGATCGCTATGTACATGTTCGTACGAGTTTATAGCGGAACAAGCGAAAAACTAAATCAGGAAAAAGGTACTTAATACCATGAAATACGCATTTTTCAAACAGAAGGAGAGCAAATGCTAATAGAATAAACTCTGATCTTTTTATCAAATCCACTTTTCTGGGCATTTTAACACAAAGATACATGAATTTAGGCCACTAAAGCAGGCACTCTTGTCTTCATTTTGGGAACCTAGTATACCAGGTTCCCGTATATCAGTTGCTCCCACGGGAACCTGGTATACCAGGTTCCCGTAAGGAACGGGTTAAGATTGAGGCCCAGGATATCTAATTATGTGTATCTTCAGCAAATGCAAGAGACACTAAAATGCACATTTCACTAAAGCTGGAGGAAAATTAGACAATCCGTTCAAAAAAAATGTATGCATCTTAAAAGGTTTTGATTAAATCATTACGCAACCATATCTGGTTAAAGCGTCAACAGCGATTCATGGTGTCCCAATAATGGAATAATATAGTGAACATTTTAATCTCGGGTTATTCCGCATACCACTATTTTCTAGCATTAAGAAAAAACAAATTGGCTCAGGCTACAGGGGAGATGAAATTACCCTGAAAATTTAATTGTCATTGTTGAAGATTGTTGAAGCTGTCTTATATGCAGCGGTGTAATAGTACGGTACATGTAGTTCCTATCCATACACTGGTCATTGAGAAATCCGTAGCGAGTTATATATCAGCTTGGGGAAGAAACAAATAATATCCATCCAGCCCCATTTTTTTCCTCAGAAGTTTCCTTCATGTTCTGTTTTAGTAGTAGAAGTGGATGTGAGAAGCACTAGCTTTGCTTGTAAAGTGGTAGTAGTAATAATAATGTTAGCTAATAAAGAATCATTACTCCAGCTGCTTTGATAGTACAGGCACTGGTCATGTTGGCAGCCGTTTTAGCACCAAATATACTACAGCTGTATTTCAGGTCATCCCTTTCAAAAACTTACGAGATAGAGAAGCGTCAAATTTGGTCATTTAAAATTGGAACTCAGAGTTTCCGAAGCTAGGATTATTATGCAAGCATATTCAGATCGTTAGTTTGGCAAGCAGGAAATGAATTAAAGGAAACCAAAACCGAAAGAGAAATGCGGATTGATTGAGAGCAAAAACAAAAGTAGAACACATGAATGAAAGTTTGAAAAAATCGATGCAAAAGTTATGATTTTTTTTTTAGTTTTCGTGTTGGAGCCGCTGGATGAGGAGAATACTAGAGGTTATGACGCCATGTGTGAACAACAATATAACGAGAATATAAAGGGAATTCCACCAACAAAAAACAAAACAAAAAAAAACATGGAAATTACACGTCTCATCAACTTGATACTGACACAACTATGCTAACGGTAGCAATTATTCCCCTGCTTTCTGAAAGCGGTTTTATAGTCAAGTGCTCTTTTATTTCGCTAGAAAAATGAATTTTTGAACACCAAAACATGGAAAATTCTCAACTTTTGTCCGATTTTTGTCAAAAAGTCTCTGATATGTTCTACTAATGTTGCTGTTTTCACTCAATCCATAATCAATTATTTCTCTTTGGGTATTGGTTTCCTGCAAAAAAAAAAAAACAATCTCGGTCAAATGGCAACTCCCCAAAGGGGTAAACGACCGCACCAGTATACTCCTTGAACTCCGATCGGCCTCGCACCGTTACTACTTCACAAATTAAATCTTTGTACTATTATTTCTCCTACTACCACTCAACCAAACACTCAGTTGGAAGCTTAACAGGATGCAGACACTCGTGAAGCGCTGTAAACAAACATTTCGAGTCAGAATCCGTCTCTTGACGGAGACACTGGTACACTTCTATCAGCCATATGATTTTTTTTTAAATCTTAATTCATCGATGGTCTGTATTTTCCGCTGAAGGTTTGTTATTGAGTTCCGAAATAAATCACAAGGTCAATCCACGTCACAGGCTGAAGCATACAATAAAAACAACAAAACACAAACTCATAATATGTTATTAATATTCTTTTTCAAACTATGGTGAAGGGAATATGCAAAGTGAAGAAAAATAATAATAATGAAAATAAATGTTCTGTCATTTTATGGTTTTGCTTTCAATAGAAGTGTCAGTATTCGACCGAGGTAAAAACTATCGGATCACAACAAAGTTCAGGAGCAACAATATGTTATCATCATCATCATCATCATCATCATCATCATCATCATAATTGCATTATTAGTATCATCATTATCATTATTATTATTATTATTATTATTATAAATATCATTATTGTTATTATTATTATTTCCTTATTCTTCTCTTTTGTTAATTGTTCATTCTTTCTCATTTTTTTCTAGTTGAATTTGTAACATTTGTCCTTGTAATGCCTGATATTGATTTGTATAAACAAAAACTTCAAGAAAATGATATTTTGAAAATTAATGAATGTTTGTCTTCTGTCTGTAATGATTCATCTGACTCTAATAAAAAAATGTTTTCTTCCAAATGAACTCAATGAATTTTTAGAGGATAATAGCAATTTGTCTTTGTGTAAGAAAGGTTTCACCTGTTTACATTTAACCTCAAGAAGTTTGAAAAGAAATTTTGATAATCTGTGTTCACTATTGAGGGGTATTGATTTACAGTTTTCTGTTATTGGAATTTCCGAGACTTGGTTAAAAAGTGATGATCCTAAGTTTGATATTGAAGGTTATAATTTTGTTGGAAATTCTCGTTACAATCGCAGAGGGGGAGGAGTTGGTGTTTTTTTCCACGATGATTTGAATTTTGTACAGAGAGTTGATTTAGAGTTATGCACAGACTGGATTGAATGTATATTTATTGAAATTGATTTTAAACCAAAACATATTATATTTGCTACTGTTTATCGACCGCCAAATGCTCTCTTGCCCCAATTTTTATTTTCATTGAACGCTATATTAGATAATATTATTAAGGAAAATAAGTTATTGTATATTTCAGGAGATTTTAACCTAATTGATATGATATTGATTCTTGCCCACAAGTTAATGAATTCCTTGATATGTTTATGACTTAAGCTATTTACCCAATTATTCACTTTCCTACACGTGTCACAAATCATTCAGCTACGCTTATCGATAATATACTCACTAATGAAATGAATTATTTGGTATCTGGTATTATTTTGGCAGATGTATCTGACCATTTTCCAGTTTTTTGTTTGAGTCGATACAAAATGAGTGAAAGTGCTAATTTTGAATATTTTGAGAAACGATTGATAAATGAGAGAAATATGCAATATTTTCTTGGTGAATTATTGAAAGTTAATTGACATGTGGATAACTGTGATGCTAATATTGCATATGATAATTTTTACTTTCAATTCATGTTTTTATATGATAAATGTTTTCCTAAAAAGAAGTGCAGATGTAAACGCCGTATAGATAAACCGTGGTTTAACAATGATTTACGAAAATTGTGTAATAAGAAGTATGTTTTATGTTTAAAAAAAAAATTAAAAAATCCAACAATTTATAGAGAAAAGGTTTATAAGCAATTTCGTAATAAAGTGAATAATGAGATTAAGCGTGTTAAGAATGATTTTTTTAAGAACAGGTTTTGGGAAGTTAAATTTGATATTAAAAAAAAACATGGCAACTTATTAATAAGGCTTTGGGAAAAAGGAATGTACAATCTAGTATTGATTATCTTATGGCAGATGATAGGAAAGTTGAGAATAGTAAAGAAATTGCTCATGTTTTTAATGATCATTTTGTTAATGTAGGTTTGTATTTGAAGAACACAATTCTAGTCTGTACTAATGATAATTATACTCAGTTTGTAAAGAAAAATGAGAATACAGCATTTGTTAGCCCTATTACCCCAGGAGAAGTTGTAAAAATTGTATGTAATTGTGACAATGGTTCAAGTTCTGGTTAGGATGACATTGATATAGCTGTTGTAAAAAAAGTAATACATGTAATTTGTTATCCTTTAGGTGACATTTTTAATTGTGTTTTATCCACTGGTATTTTTCCAAACAAACTTAAAATTGCCAAAGTAATATCAGTTTTTAAAAGTGGTCCAAGTCATGATGTTAGTAACTATAGACCTATATCTGTGTTATCTGTTTTTCTAAAATTCTTGAGAAATGTATATGACTGTTGTTTTTAGACAAATATAATATAATAACACCATGTCAATATGGATTTCGTTCTGGGCACTCCACGTCCCATGCTTTGCTAAACCTTATTTCAAAAGTAACTAATGCACTTAATTCTCATCAATGAATAATTGGTTTGTTTTTAGAATTAAGCAAGGCTTTTGATTCTTTAGATCATTATATTTTATTAGATAAGTTATATATTTATGGTATCCGAGGTATTTTGTTCAAATTATTTTCAAATTATTTGGATAATCGGAAACAATTTGTATTGGTTAATAGATGTAAATCTGTGTTGTGTAGCCTGAGATACGGAGTGCCTCAGGGTTTAATACTTGGTCCACTTTTATTTCTTATTTACATCAATGATATTTGCAATGTCACAGAAAAAATACAGTTCATTTTATAATGTATGCAGATGATACCAGTATGTTTATGTATGATGATAATATCAATACTTTATTGTTACGTTTTAATGAAGAGATTCAAAAAAATTATGATTGGCTTCTTATGAATAAATTAGTTTTGAATGTGAAGAAAACTCAATGTATGATTTTTACTAATAAGAAAATTGATATACAGAATTCAGCAATATATATGAATAACAATCTTATAAAAATTACGAGTTCATTGTCATTTCTTGGCGTCATTATTGATAATAAATTATCTTGGCATAAACATAATTATTCAGTCTGCAATAAGATTTCTAAATGTATCGGTATTTTATACAAATTATGATATTTTCCTCACAATATATTATGTATGATTTATAACGCTATTATATTAAGTCAACTTCAATATGGAAACATTGCTTGGGCAAAAACATCAAATTATTCTATGGTCAGACTTTTCCGTCTGCAGAAGAAAGCAGTGAGAATTATATGTCACGCCAATTATCTTGCCTCTACTAAACTTCTTTTTATGAAATGTAATGTTTTAGATATATTTGAATTGAACAAATATATTATTGGTGTATTTATGTTTGTATTCCCCTATATCTTTCTTCCTTGTTTCAATTAAATAGTGCTATTCATTCGTATTGTTTGAGAAATCCTCTGAATTATCATTCACCTCTTAATAAAACAAATGTTAGTTTATATTCTGTTTTGTATAGAGGACCTTTAATTTGGAATAATTTGCCACAGCCAATTAAAATGAGTCCATCTTTAAATGTTTTTAAACGAAATTTAAATTGTGACAGTGCACCTCAAAACAAGCATAAAGTCGCACACACTGATTTTGCGTGAGGACTGAAAATAAGTGAAATGGGTCAACCTAGCTGAACTTGACATTTTCATATTTTCTGAAAGAGCGGGTCTTCTTTTACATTATGCTAAAATTTGGTATCATAAAACGGACAGGAAAGTGTGTTTTTTCAGCAGTTTATCTCGAACATTTTTGGTAGAATAGTGTTATTAGGTGTGTCTTTAGAATCCCTTTTTCATTTCTGAAAAGCCTTGTCCACACTCTTCGCTTTCAATTCTAATTACTTTTGAGAGGATAGTGCTACTGCTTTGAAAGTTGGCATTAATTATGGACAAAATGTGTTAATGAGGCATGCTTAATTTCATTTTAATCTGATAATCCCTTCATTGTTGTTACTCTGGTGGTTTACTTCCTGTTTTTTGTCCCATTCATCGCACAGCCAGCACGGTTTGGTAAAGATTAAGCGCTTGAATAGACACTGTACTTCAGAGCTTCTTTTCTCAGTTCACACTTTTCCTGAGTTTGTGCTTTCTTTCCAATATTTGGATAGGTTAGGAGCGTTCATTTGATTTGAGTTATACATCATTTTAAAGCTGAAAGTCTGTTCTTTCAGAATAAGAGCTATGGTCTTAACTAAAAATTCATGTCTGGCGACTTTTTGTTTGTTTTGAGGTGCAGGGTCACAATTATTCTTATTGGAAAAAGAAAAGTAAGAGGTATTACTCCGTGTCTGTTTGTTGTTTGTTTGTTTTTGTCTCTATGTGTCTGTTGTAGAATATGTATTTTCAATCCCTTTGGTTTTAATATCTATGCACATTCATTTGTACGATTTAATATGACTTTTATTATAAATGCTTTTGTTATGGTGGCAGCTGCTTATAAAACTTTGTTTTTCTTGCTGTCTCCACATTCTGTTACATTTTTATTGTCAATTTGAATTTATTTATATACCTATATCTGTTTGAATGAAATAAACGCGAATTGAATTGAATTGAATTATTATTATTATTATTATTATTATTATTATTATTATTGTTGTCGTTGTTATCATTATTAATATTATTATTGTTATTATTTAATTCTAATTATCATCGTCAACATCATCATCATTAAATTTTTTTCTGGTAATCTTGATTAACAATATTGCAGACATGATCGGGCAATTTGGATATACATGTATGTACCGGTATATCTTTATCGAAATCACAAGTGACTTCCTAGTAATATTCACTTGTTTTCATGGTGAATTGATTTAAAGTTGTATCTCAGTGTGTGACGTGTTTTTTAAAACAAGTTGATGTCGCAGATCATGAGTTCATCAGTATTAAAGGTACTAGCCCACATTTGCAAACCCACGAAAATCAAAACTGCATAAAACAGGTCCAATATGACTTCAAGTACAAGTTATAACAGTAACATACCTCACCTGTCGCTCTTTGTCTATACCATTCGATAAAAGAGAGAAAATCATCGTTTTAAAATCAATTTTCAAACCGGGTCAACCCGACCCAAAATCGAATTACGAGCGCGGGCTATAGCTACGTACATTGTACATGTAACACGTGCGTGGACCGGAGCTAGCGAGCGTTATACGCATGCATACGGATTACGGTGCATTTTCATTTATTTTTATGAAAGTAATGGACTAATTGGAACGAAATTTTGCACAGGTGTTACTGCAATCATACCCAAACTCCATGCTACCTATGAGACCAATTGCTGCAGGTTTACAAATGTGGGCTAATACCTTTAAAGCTTTTGGTCGTCATTGACTATAATGTTTTGATTTCTAAATATTTCCTGGAACTCATAGCGTCATGTGCAGTTGGTTGTTTGAATATGCGTATACTTGCGCCTCTGAAATCTTGTGAAGACCGACTGCCTGGAATTGTTTGAGACCAGTTTCCATGACCATGATGACAAGGAATAGCTGTGATGACATCATAGTTCGATAGTTGTGTAATTCTTGGTGAGAAGAACAGGTGGGAGAACACCCCTCTCCCCTCCCACCACGAGGCTTCGTCTTTGAGCTGCTGCATTTGACATGTCGGAGGTGGTTCAAAATTTGTCATTTCCCATTTTGTACAATGTGTACGGGCGATTAGCACTGGATCAAGAGATGTAGGCCCCTACCACTGCCTACAGACTGTCTGATCATCATGCTGATCGCTTAGTTAGTGCGTTTCCTATGGCTTGTGCCGAAAGGGTGGGTTGGGTGGTGGCGCGTCGCGTTAATGGGAACACCACCCTTCGTCCAAGCCCCCCCCCCCCCCCCGGTTTTGCCAAAAGGGTGCGTTGGGAGCGTTGGGTCGCGTCGCGTTGACTCGAACCCCACCCTTCGTCCAAAGCCCCCCCCCCCCCCCGCCGGTTTTGCCGAAAGGGTGCGTTGGTACTTTTTCTCATGTAATATTAAAAGACTAGTTTTGAATTCATATTTAACCTTCAAACAACCATTTCAAAGAGGCTATCGTCCGGATCGGTTTACACTCTATTACCACTTGGTCTACAGCCAGTTGGTCTAATAGACTGTTTGATATCAGTTGGTCTAATAACCAGTTGGTCTAGTCATCATTTCGTCCAATTACTGTTTGGTCTAATTGTTATTTGGTTTAGTTACTATGTGGTCTACAGTCAATTCGTCTAATAATAGCCATTTGGTCTATTTTTGGTCTAACACCAATTTATATCATCAAATACCGATTTGGTCTAGTATGAGTTGGTCTAATTCCATTTCGTCTAATCATCAAATGGTCTAAAATAAAACCAATTTTGTCCAATATAAATTTGGTGTACACAGCATTAATTTTGGTTCATTGCCCAGTTGGTCTAGCCTCTGTCTATCATCATTTAGTCTACACCCATTTAGTCTAGTAACCATTGATCTTATTGTCATTTGGTCTAATAGCCAGCCTCCTGGTCTAATCAGGTACCATTTGGTCCAATCATCGTTTCGTCTATATGACCGACTGGGCTATTTTTTTTTTTTTTTTTTTGGGGGGGGGGCCTTTTTATTGATGTGTACACCAAATTTATATTGGACAAATTTGGTTTTATTTTAGACCATTTGATGATTAGACGAAAAGGAATTAGACCAACTTATAATAGACCAAAAAATAGACCAAATGGCTATTATTAGACGAATTGACTGTAGACCAAATAGTAATTAAACCAAATAACAATTAGACCAAACAGTAATTGGACGAAATGATGACTAGACCAACTGGTTATTAGACCAACTGATATTAAACAGTCTATTAGACCAACTGGCTGTAGACCAAGTGGTAATAGAGTGTAAATCGATCCGGGCGATAGCCTCTTTGAAATGGTTGCTTGAAGGTTAAATATAAATTCAAAACTCATCTTTTAATATTACATGAGAAAAAGTACCAACGCACCCTCTCGGCAAAACCGGGGGGGGGGGGGGGCTTTCGACGAAGGGTGGGGTTCCAGTCAACGCGACGCGACCCAACGCTCCCAACGCACCCTTTCGGCAAAACCGGGGGGGGGGGGGGGCTTTGGACGAAGGGTGGTGTTCCCATTAACGCGACGCGCCACCACCCAACCCACCCTTTCGGCACAAGCCGTTTCCTTTAAGTTGAAACAATTACATCGTTCAGTTATCTTGCTATTCTGATGCTGGAGAAAGTTCTATATGTGACAGTGCACCTCAAAACGAACATAAAGTCGCACACACTGATTTTGCTTGAGGACTGAAAATAAGTGAAATGGGTCAACCTAGCCGAACTTGACTTTTTCATATTTTCTGAAAGATCGGGTCTTCTTTTACATTATGCTAAAATTTGGTATCGTAAAACGGTCAGGAAAGTGTGTTTTTTAGCAGTTTATCTCGAACATTTTAGGTAGAATAGTGTGATTAGGTGTGTCTTCAGAATCCCTTTTTCATTTCTGAAAAACCTTGTCCACACTCTTCACTTTCAACTCTTATAACTTTTGAAAGGATAGTGCTACTGCTTTGAAAGTTGGCATTGATTATGGACAGAATGTGTTAATGAGACATGTATACTTTCAGTTTAATCTGATAATCCCTTCATTGTTGTTACTCTGGTGGTTTACTTCCTGTTTTTTGTCCCATTCATCGCTCAGCCAGCACGGTTTGGTAAAGATTAAGCGCTTGAATAGACATTGTACTTCAGAGCCTCTTTTCTCAGTTCACAGTTTTCCTGAGTTTGTGCTTTCTTTCCAAAATTTAGATAGGTTAGGAGAGTCCATTTGATTTGAGTTATACATCATTTTCAAGCTTAGAGTCTGCTCTTTCGGAATATGGTCTTAACTAGAAATTCATGTCTGGCGACGTTTTGTTTGTTTTGAGGTGCAGGGTCACATATGACAGAGAGATGCTCCGTCACAATGAATATCTTTGTATCGAGTTTTCTAATCACGTGATAAAGATGTACTGCATATTTCATACCGGACGTCAACAATGAGCGAAAATACCGAATCCTCCTAGACATGAATAAGCTTTGTGTGTAATCTCTGTACAAACACAAAACCATATAAAACATACACACGCACACTCACAAACGCAGACACGGATGATTTGGTTGATTGAATTGAATGATATAAAGTAAAGAATATTAATCATACATGTAACACTGGATGATATGAAACTTATATAGCAAAGCATTAACCCGTTCCGTACGGGAACCTGGTTGGCAGTGTAGCGTATTAAAGGACAAGTCCACCTTAATATACATGTGGATTGAGTGAATGCAACAATATTAGTGGAACACATCAATAAAAGTTTAGGGAAAATCCGACAATCCGTTTCAAAGTTATGAATTTTTAAACTATCTGCAAAGTCACTGCTGGATAAGGAGACTATTACAGTGCATGATGTCACATGCGTACAAAGATATAGGGAAAATAAAAAGAGAATTTCACAAAACTTTACCTTTTAAATAAAGTGCACATTTCTTCGATTTGTTACTAACGTATGTTAAGGGTAATATTATTCTCCCTGCCAACTGAAAGAGAGAAGTCGAGTGTTCTTTTGTTATGAGAGAAAAGTGAAAATATGTTGAATTTTCTTTATTCTTTCTTTATGTCGTTGTACACATGTGACATCACAAGCTATAGTAGTCTCCTCATACAGACGTGACTGAGCAGAAACTTAAAAAATTCATAACTCTTGAACGGATTGTCCGATTTTCCTTTAAACTCTCACCGATGTGTTCTACTATAGTATATTGCTGCAATCACTAAACCCACATGTCTATGAAGGTGGACTTATCCTATAAGCAGCGTATTAAGAATTCAGTATGGAACGGGTTAATCTACATCAACTGAGGTACACAATACACGAAAATAAGTGTGATACGAAACTAGAGTATTATGTCGTATTCATAATTCCGTGATGGCGTATTCCACTAAGACATCTTCCAATCTCCTTAAGATAATAGGGCGCTTTTTTTCGCGACGCAGACGTTGAAGACGACGATTGCACTGGAAGTTCTTCTCCCTCCATATGTTGTAAACTAGCTTTAGGGAGCTTTACATTTATGGCGCGGACGTTTGAGACGACGATTACGTTGGACGTTCTCCTCTCTCCTTGAGTCGTGCTGAATAAGTAGCTTCATACTACGCGGAGTCGCAACCTATAAAAGATAAAATGGCGCCCCCTTATGATCGGCGCGTGAAGAAGCTCTCTACGTCGTGACTTGAGCGGACATAAAAATAGGACAGAACGTGTAGTGACAAACTCAGATAACGTGAGCTATAAATAGATCGATTTATGCGCTTTTTTTTTTGTTCTTTTGTTTGTTTGTTTGTTTTTTGCTCATGCACAAAACATGTTTCTTCTGTTTTTCCTCTGAACGTCCCCGTCGCGAAAATCTAAAGCTCCCTATTCTACTTACCTATGCAAAGTAGGAGGATCATTGCATCAAGTACTATCTCTCTGCGGTCTGAATTTGAGTGGACGCAAAAATGGCATAGAACCGACCGTGCAAACTCGCACGACGCGAGGTTGATTTTTACAAGCAAATTCACAGAACATGTTATTTTTGTTTCCCTCTGAAAGCCCATGGAGAGAAAGTCTAAAGCTCCCTATTGACAAATTGCTTTGCCAGTGCACCGGGTACCTGTCTCTCTTCCGTGGTGGCGTCTTGTCAATAAGTTTATGATATTGAGCCGTACTAATCATTTATCACAAGACCTCACGATATGGCATAGCATGGCAGCTTTTCTAAAGCTGCAACCAATGCATGTTTACCCCAGTCCCCCTTGGTCCATTGAACATCCATATACTGACCTCTCTCTTCACAGCTCATGTCCCAAGACCGCCCTCCCTTCAGCGCAATATCACACTGCTCTTCAAACCATAAATACCACATATTTAAATCACCTGACAATTTATACTGACGGTTCCCATGATCCCTTCACTAACTGTTCTGGCATTGGGATTTACGTACCTCACTATCGTCATGAAATAAGTGAAAGGGTTTCACCCATCTCAATTTGTCGTACAGAACTGGTAGCGATTTTTCTCGCCCTGTCGTGGCTGTAATCCTCTCCCCCTCTCCGAGTTGTTATCTTCTCCCGATTCCCTCAGTGCCTTGACACTTTTGAATAACCACACCTCAAATATCCTTGACCTTCCCAATGAAGTCCTTCTTAAATGCTCGAATCTTATGATGAATGGATGTTTTACGTAAGAATATTACAATCAGTGTTCCTCTAAATGTTAATATACGACATGTAGTCAAACATAGGTGTCTTGACGCTTGGAACGCGTTATGGCGCTCTTCTAATAAAGGACGCCATCTTTTCAGCATCCAACCATGTGCCTCAAACACCTTCACCTCTGAAAGTCTGAGTAGACGTGATGAAGTAATAACTCACCGACTCCGCATGGGCAGAGCCAGATTAGCAACTTTTTATCATATTATCCGTAAGCATCCTACTGGTCTTTGCTCAATGTGCAATGTATTAGAAACCGTTGAACATTATTTATTACACTGCAAACAATACACACAACAACGTACGAATCTCATACGTGCTATCCAAAAGCAATTATTACCAAGCATCTCCGATTTGCTGGTAAACCAAAAAGCTCTGGACGCAGTTCTTACCTTTGTCAAGGAAACCAACAAATATCACAGTATAACATTGCTGTAGCATGGACTTTGCGAAGTTGTGCATAATGGGATTTTATGCAATATAATTTGCAAACGTAGATTTCAAGATATTTGTAAGTCTTCAGTATATATGGGCATACATTAATTACTTAATGTTTTCGCACTTTGTTTGCTGTGGCATGCATTTGGCGAAGTTTTGTATAATGTTTGCATTATCATATGCAGTGGTGGATTTTTAATGTATGTACTATCATCTGCAAAGCTAGATTTTCCAAATATTTGTGAGTTGCCTAACATGTTTGCTTACATTGCTTATCAATAATGTGTTTTTCATTAATGTTTAATGAATTGAGACTTATCTCACTTATGTTTTATTTAGTCTCGTTTTCCACTTCCCAGTACACAGGGGAAGGACTTTCACTCTTTCTTATCCATCAGCGTAATAGACCTTCATGACATCCGCAGCGGACTTCGCTCTCCGGTTACCAGCGAGATCAAGCCATGCCTGGCCAGCCGTCACGTCGAGGCCTCCACTTTCTACCTCGCCGAGGTGCCGGAATTTGCAGCTAGCTAGTTATGGGAGCTAGTCCCTCGCTGCTGCAGATCCCGGCATCTACCTAAATTGTTTTTTTTTTTTTTTTTATGTAAAACATTTGTTTTTTGTCTTACGTTTCTTGCTTACGTTTCCCTCGCAAGGACAGGGGATCTTTTCGTTGATATACTTATTCAAAGGTTTTCATGATACATTTCTAATCATTTTTTTAGTAAGAACAATTTTAGCTTTGTAAATCCCCCTCTTCGTATGAGTCACCTGCACTCATTTAATACTTATAAATTCATGGTTTAATTAACCTTGAAGAATGTTATATGACTCCCACTTTGTGGCACTGAATTTCCACTTTCTCTTTCGGCTTGAAGCCCGCAGGTATACTCATAGATCATTGAAACTACCACAATATTTGTACAATATTTCTCTATTGTTTTGCTGCAAAACTGTTTTGCTGTATAAACGCCTCTGGTTTTGCCCCGAATCATTGTTATGATGCCTAGAGCTCTGTATTATTTACACTGTTGTATATTTATTTTTATATACTTTATTTCCCTTGAAATAATGATACAGTTATAGTAATTTTCTATAATCTGTAATGCATATAACTGTGTGCGTGCTTTATTTCAAATACTAGATATCATTTGGGCTGACCCTTGATATTAGTATGTGTGTGTGCGTGATTGGGTGTGTGTGTGTGTGTGTTTGAGTGTGTGTGCGTGGGTGAATTAGTGTGCGATACACGCGCGCGTGTATAGTTAGTTGAATTTGCGTAAAGAATATGAGGTATTCATTAACACAGATATTGTAATTTTTATAATGATCTCTTTTTTTGAAACTTGATGATTATTTTTTGGTTTTGGATAATATTACTTTAATAATAATTTGATGTAGTTGTATTTTCTATATGACCTCCCTCGTGGAGACCGTATGAGCTCCTTTGCGGAGACGACCATTATGAGCTCCCTCGTGGAGACGATTATTATGAGCTCCCTTGTGGAGACATCATGGTATATTTAATATCCTTGTTTAATATCTCTAAGATATTTTTTGTTTTATATTAATATTGTATGGGGCAAATTATTTGATGTATAGGGTGCCAATTTTTCCCTCTTGATTTAAAACAACAACAACAAACCTCACGATATTCGGATACACGGTGCATTTGTCCATATTCATGGCATAAAAAAGATATTAAAAGGAGCTCGGTCAAAAAGCAACTCGGTCAAAAGGGGTAACGGCCGCATGCGTAAGATACTCCCTTCCAACTTCGAGCGGTCTCGCACCGTTACTACTTCACAAATTAAATCTTTGTACTACTATGTCTCCTACTACCACTCAATCAAACACTCAGTTGGAAGCTTAACAGGATGCAGACACTCGTGAAGCGCTGTAAACAAACAATTCGAGTCATAATCCGTCTCTTGACGGAGACACTGGTACACTTATATCAGCAATATAATCTTTCATTTTATTTCATCGATGGTCTATCATTTTCCGCCGAAGAACTGTTATTAAGTTCTTCCGAAATTGATCCCAAGGTCACTACATGTCGCGGGCTGAAGAATACAACAAAGACAACAAAACACAAACCCAGACGTTTTAATATACTTTCACAAACTATAGTGATGGGAATACGCACAGTAAAGAAAAATACTAGTACTAGTTTGCTTTCTATAGAAGTGTCGATTTTTAACCGAGGTAATACCAATCGGATCACAGCAACGTTTAGGAGCAACAATATGTCATCATAATCATCGTCATCATCATCCATCACATTATAATTATTATTATTATTATTATTATTATTATTATTATTATTATTATTATTATTATTATTATTATTATTATTATTATTATCATTATTATCATCATCATCTTTATTATTATGTAACTATTATTATCATCGTCAACATTATCATCATTGTATTTCTGGTAGTCTTGATAAACATTTGCAGACATGATCGGGTAATTTGGGTATATGTACTGGTATATCTTTATCAAAATCACAAGTAACTTCCAAGTAATATTTTCAGGTTTTCGTGGTGATTTGATTTAAAGTTGTATCTTAGTGTGTGACGTGTTTTTTAAGACAACGTTGATGTCGCGGATCATGAGTTCATTAGTATTAAAGCTTTTGGTCGTCGATGACTATAATATTTCGATTTCTAAGTATTTCCTGGATCTCATATCGTCATGTGCAGTTAGCTGTTTGAATATGCGTATACTTGCGTCGCTGAAATACTAGATGATATTATGAAACCTATAAAGAAAAGCATTAATCTACATCATCTGAGGCACACAATACACGAAAATTCGCGTGATACGAGACAAGAGTATAATAGTCTATTCATGGGGTTAGCATGCAAACATCACTGAATGTCCCATTTACATTTCCGTGACGCCGTATTCCAGTATCCTTGAGATAATAGGGCGATTTACATTTGCAACGCGGACGTTGAAGACGACGATTGTGTTGGACGTTCTCCTCTCTCCCTGCGTTGCAAGGTAGCTTTAAATTACGCGGGGACGCAGTATACAAAGGAGAAGGATCATTGCATGAAGTAGTAACTCTCCGCGGTGTGAATTTGGGCGGACGTAAATATGACCTATAGAACCCACCGTGCAAACTCACACGACGAGAGCTTGATATTCATAAGCAAATGTGGGGGTTCGCAGAACATTCTTATCCCTCTGAATGTCCGCGTCGAGAAAATCTATAGCTCCCTATTGACAAAATAATTGCTTTGCCAGTGCACCGGGTAGCTGTCTCTCTTTCGTGGTGGCGTCTATCAATAAGTTTATGATATTGTACTAATCATTTATCACAAGGGTTACAGCTCGTTATTCCGAAGGTTTGTTATTCCGAAGGCTCTTCAGTCCGAAGATTCGTTATTCCGAAGGTTCGTTATTCCGAATTTCATTTTCGGATTAACAAATCTTCGGAATAACGAACCTTCGGAATAACGCCACAAATGTTCGGATTAATGAACCCTTTTTCATTTTCGGATTAACGAACCTCTAGATATAGGGAATTTGTATGTTTCGGATTAACGAACCTTCGGAATAGCGAACCTTCGGAATAACGAACAGCACCCATCACAAGACCTCAAGATATTCGGATACTCGGTGCATTTGTAAATATTCATGATAAAATTATAGAAAAAAAAAAACACTTTATAAAAATGTTCAGGCACTTAAACACACAGTCAGGCAAGATGAATGATGTGGGTGCTTGGCTATTAGCGCAACACAGAATAGTTCAAATTTCAAACAATTCCTATAGATATCGGATTTTAAGGAACAGGCGATATCGAAATCCTCGTAGGGATTCACTCGTTTTCTTTTTTTTTTTATCAGACAATTGAGAAAAAAAAATAAATGGTAGAATAAGATATCAGAATGGTTACTCCTCCAACCTTTTTGTATATGTTAAATTTGACACTCAAAATGCTTGATTTAACATTTCTGAAATGGTAGCTTAGCAGTTTTAGCGCTAGAAGTTACGCTTTTAGTGTTGGGTTTGACATTTTACAAAAGGGTATAGAGTGACAACATTCTAAACTTTGATTTCTTAGAATGTCAGCCTCTTGATACTTTTTTTTTTTGTATTTCAACGTCTGCAATCTAATCTAGTTAGCATAATGTTGATTAGTGGCAACAAATTTTGTTGCAACTATAATATGATAAGTAGACAGGACATAGGTGAATGAATAGATTACCAAGAATGCTGAGGGAGACGCAATATTCATAGATTATGATATGCTTTTATTTGATATATTGCTTCAAAATACTAGTCGATACAAAAGAGAATGATCACAAGATACATGAAATGTCTAATCCTACAGGCTTCATTGAAAGACCGTATATATGTGAGGTGAACCATATTCGGCTCTTGCAGACACCCACAGACTACTTTCAACCCACTACTAAGATTTTTTTTTTCATACATCTTGATTTTATATTTATAATGTAGTACATAATGGCTATAAAAACATGATTATTTCTTAATACACTATCATCATGAAGCCTTAGAAAGTACAAAATATTGTAGATTATGCATTTCACGTAAGATATAATACGTGTAATCTTTCTTTTATCTGTTTATTCCGAGTAAAGTCCATCAAACAATAATCACAAAAGATTATCAACTTAAGGCAAAAACCGTAAAGACAAGTGTTGATACGTATGTATAAAGATATAGAAAATGAAACACTTGACAATTCCATAAGCTGGTTACCGAACTTTGCATTATATCAACACCATTACGAACATCCACCAAAGTTGTACCTGAAGTGAAATAATCATGAATACACATCGAAAATTACAACAAACGTGATTGCGTGTGCAGACGACTAAAACGTACGGCAAAATAATATTAAAAGATAAGATACCAACCATATCATAGAAGACTCAAGAAAAAGCGAAGAGCAAGTATAGATATCAAGTCTTGCATAGATTTGATAATAAGTTCAAAAGAAGAGAGAGCGAGGAAACAATCATGTGACATTAGACCAGATATAGCAGCATAGCTGTAAGATGGTTTCAGATACTTTTATGCAGCGACGTATTAATCATTCGTTAGGGATTTCACACACATAGTCAGTCACATGATTTCACTTGAAAAGAAAAAAAAAAAATCGGTGAACTTAGGATATTAAGCGATTTTCAAGGCAAGGAAGGAAATTGATAATACATCTCGTTCCCCTTTTTTTTTTTTTGGGGGGGGGGGTCAGCCAATGATCACAAGCAGGAATAAAAATAAGATGACTTGGGGATTTTTCAACACTTTGAAAAGAGAATATCTGGCCTTTTAAAAAAGAAATAATCTGATATTTCTAAAAATGAATGATGAAACTGTAAACCATCAAATACATTTGCGAATTTTTTTTTTACTTCCTTCACGGTCTTCTAGTGTTGAAAATTTCCGCAATTTCTCCTTGTGATTTCTTCTGCTTCATTTACTGAAACAACGATGCTTTCAGTATTTTACACTTGACGAGAGAAGCTTTTCATTCTAGATATATTGATAAAGTCATCTGACGTCATCAGGTGGTATCTGGGTGATCCTGAGCACCATCATATCATTGCATTGTTTTCCTGCCTAGAATGCCTAGAATACATGTCAAACTCGACAGAGAAAAAAAAAAGCAAGGGATTTTATACGCCAGTCAATAACCGAAATTACAATCTGAGTGACAAAACATTGTGTGTGTGTGTGTGTGATCACAGATTCTCTCATAGGAAATGTTCACCGCGGCCCTCTGAATGAACTTTCTAAAGCATAACTATATAAGAAATATTAGATCCCGCCCCCTTTCTTTTATCACGTATAGTGTAATTTTTTTTCGCTAATATGCGAACAGTAATATCCCGAGAGAAATCTGCTTTGAAGACTTAAGGCAATTACAATCAAAAGTGGCCAGTGTAGTTTCTTTTTGTTCCGTACATTATAAATATCAATAATGATAAAGATAATATCATTTGTATCATACATCGCATCCTGGGGGTAGCCTCTTCAGTGTAGGCGTTGCTATTATTGCCACCCAACATTACCAAGTACTCATTTGTACACCTGTCTTGCGAGACACTTCGTGTGAAATCACATCTCCCCCGCGAGCTCAAGCACTTGGCAGGATTCGAACTCGGTCCCTCTGTTGCAGAGTCAAGAGTTTTATCCACTCTACCACAGTTCTTCCATTTTGGAATGACTTTGATGATACAGCAGCCACAAGCAAAGTTGAGTTATTACAGCCCCCCCCCCCCAAAAAAAAATGTATAATTCTATGGTATATATTTTAAGCCAACAAGAAACATGTTTGGCTCTTGAGATAAATGGTAAGCTGTACCTCTATCATAATTACCTAATTCAACCGCATTACCACCTTATCAAAATCTGAATCAAAGCGTAGCCGTCAAAGAGTTAAGCGAACAAACAAATGAAACAATCAGAACAGAATGGAAGAACAAAACCAGCTACATGAACTGACGCCGTAGGGTGAACTGAACTATTGATGCGACAATCCATGCCAAGGTGAGGAATGAGTCGGCGTGGTTTGCGCTCGAACCGGAGGTGGGCGTGGTCATCGTGCTGTCTGGAATCCAATCACAGTAAAGCGTGCTGAATATTGAGCCAATATACAATTTAATGACTCACAGGTTTGAGCGGGTTGATAGGAATCGTGAACACAGAGTACTTTTGAATTGCTTGAACCGACGCGTCGGTTCGACGAAAAGAAACCAAGTAGGTTCGGATAACTTGAGGTACTGCGCGTACACAATTCCTACCGACTCACGGAAAAATAAAATGTGAATCATCAGTTTTATAAGAAGGAAAAATCATACGTCCTGTAACTAGGACGTAATGATTATGGAAAATAACCTGACTTTAAAGGGAATATATGCATGCTGTCAGTGGGAAAATATTTCTTGGTAATTAACCTGCAAGCTTGAAAAAAAAAATCCCTCACCCATTTCATAATCATTGTATAGAAACGTATTCAAAGCGTAAGTATATTGCAGAATAACATAAATATGTTGAGATAGTGCGCGAGCAATTCAGCTGTGTGAACGAAAGGAATATGACATTATTTTTTCACTGAGGCAGCCTCATAGAATCCTCATTTTCATATGCAAGGTGACGTGTAACAAGTACTTTATGGACACAATTAGCACAGAACCGGTATGAAAGACGGATTCGAAGTTACATACAGTTTCGAGAAACACGTCTATGAAATAACCATGTTCCAAATCATTGAAAAGTCAGGCATTCGGGAAATCCGAAAAGTTTAAAGGGTGTGTACAGTCCTGGTCGAGGTGAAGATTTAGCTTTTAACGTTTTGTGAGATATTCAGAAACCACTCTATGAGATGTCAAAGAGCATGCAGTTCTAAGAGGAATCAAAAGTTTATTCGATGAAAATCGGTTTTGAAATGGCTGAGATATCCAAAAACAAAGTGAAACAAAGAGATACTAATAAAGTTGGGGCATGTCGCCTTTTATTATTAGCACTTTTGGGGATATCTCAGCCATTTCAAAACCAAGTTTCATCAAATAAACGTTAAATTCTTCTTAAAACCACATGCTCTTTCATATTTCATGAGAGGCTTTTCATTATCTCACTTAGGAATGTTCAAAACATGAATCCCTACCTCAACTAGTAGTGTACAGTCCCTTTAAAAACTCTTCGAATATGAAAATTGTGTGAAAGAAATGACAGATAGGCTTACTTATTTTACTTTTTACGATACTTACTCAGTGTTACCCAGCTCGCAGTAGGCCTACTTAATAGTATCTCAGCCTTATATCATAATACACACACACGCATACACACACTCACACACACACACACACACACAAACATATATACATATATATATATATATATATATATATATATATATATATATACATATATATATATACATATATATTCATATATGATATGTAATCATAGTAATATGATTGGGTGTGTTTGAAGTAATTTCTCCATTTCCAACACAAATCTGTCATTGTATTCTTGATCATTATCACCAGCGTTATTAAACCAAAATTTCATGATACACAACTATGAATGTGTAAAACTGATTACTCATTATGGAGTATGCACGGAAGACGAAGGGAGTTCGACAGTGTCACAATACGTATCAATATGATCTGAAATTATTCAAGTGAAATATAAGGCGTTTTTTTTTTCAAAATCACGATATGCAGATCTCAGAATATACATTTTCATAATATATGAGATGATTAGAAGATTTAATATAGGCTTTAAAGAGGAAATCCACTCCAAATATAAGTTAGTCTGATAAAAAAAGAGTAAAGACTTATAAGTTCAACGGGAAGAAAAAAAATGACCGAAGTAGGATAAAAAAAAATAAGGAAGTTATGACATCTTGAAATTTTGCTAATTTCTGCAAAACAGTTCTTGTACAGTGGATATGAATATGCAAATGAGTGAAGTAACCCTGACGTACCCTCACAATTTTCCATTGATCGTGTACACAAAAAAAAAATGATGAAAATTTATTGTTTCTGTCATTGAAGTCGAAAACATGACGTTATTACTGGTTGAATAACTTCAGAATAGTGACCAGTTAGATATACGAGGATTTGAACCTCGGGCATATTTGCATTTGAATGAAAAACTGGAAATCTCAAAATTTTATGGACAAACTATATGGGAAGTTGTGAGGGAATGACATGCTCACTTTGTCAATTGCATATTCACATTGACTCTTCAAGAGCTGTCTTCCCCCAAAAATAGCCAAACTTCAAAATGTCTTAGCTTTCTTATTTTTCATCCGATTTCGATCACATTTATACCGTTGAACTCGTAATATTTTATACTCTTTCTTATCAGACTAACTTACATTTGGACTGGATTTCCCCTTTAAGGATAACAGGTGTTTAGCCAAATAAAAATGAAAACACGATAAAATCATTGTTCCATCTCAGTATCTCGTGATCCTGTGTCGGGAAGTGATAAATCTTTAGAATGGTTTTAAAGGGGCATTCCAGACGAATCGCTATAAATCCTGAAACTCTGTACTCAGTATAACTAAATTATATAGTTGTTCAAATGTAAAAGTCTGAAAAAAAAAACTTACCTGGGACGTCTGTGACGTCATAAAATGCGATAGATCCAGCTATGTTATTGGTTACAACCAGCATCGGGGAATTGGTTGGACTTTTCTCGCTTGATAGGAACCTGCCAAAGAAACGCAAATGAGAACGTTAACCGAAACGAGGAATCAATCTTCTTAGTTTTTTTTTCTCCTTCTTCTTCTTCATCTTCTTCTTCTTCGTCTTCTTCTTATTATTATTATTAGTAGTATTAGTATTATTATCATCATTATTATTATTATTATTATTATTATCATTATTATTATTATTATTATTAGCATTATTTGTTATCGATAGGATTGACACATGCTGGCACACCCCTGGCAGACTGTGCTAAGTGGAAGAAGAAGAAGAAGAACCTGGCACTTATTTATCGCATAATCTGATTTCTACGCTTTACATACAGTTATCCAATACATGTACATTACAATAAAAATAAGTATGCCTTTAAGTTTCTCTTAAAGAAAATATCATTTTGATGTACAAAGTCGTAAATGTGCTGGCAAACTATTCCACTTTTTGGAAAAATAAAAACCAAAGCTAGCCTCTTCTCTTTTTTGAAATAACTCTTGAAATAATCATGTGTAAAGTTGAAGTGTTTTTCACCAATGCGCAGTCTGTAACCTGGCCTGTTTGGTTGGGACAGTTAAAACAAATATTCAGCTGGCAATAAATGTATACACTACACACTTGAAGACAATCATTGCAACTTTGTATGAAATTATTCTCCAAACAGGCAATCGGTGTAATTGGTTCAATCAATAGATAATTCTAGATATTCATTGTACATTGTACATGGACAAATACACGCACAAACACACACACACACACACACAGACATACAGACACACACTCACACACACACACACACACATGGACACACCCATGTAGCATATGCAACTACGCAACTACCGCGCTCCGAAAACCTACTTTATATCTTCCGGATCTAAATCACCCAAGTTTCTGTCGGCCAGTAGCTGCTCGTAAGTTCTGTCAATACCGCCCGCTCGGTGGAATCCATCGAAAACCGGAACCGCTGACCCGGGAGCGAAGGTGTAGATGGCAATGGCGGATAACCGCTCGATACCAACGAAGAGTATTCGCCTTCCGTCTAGCTCGCCGAATGCAAGCGACTCACATTCCGCACCCTGCAAATCGTGGAAAATGAGACATAAAAACGGGCACACCAATCAGATTAGGATACAAAATTGTATTTATAGTTTATCATACTGTACTCGTGCAATAACATTATTATGTATTTTCTACAAAAAAAAAGACAAAATATTAATCATGTAATAAATACTTTGTATTCTATTAAGGCTTTTGTGGAAGAATGCAAATATATGTCGATTGAACTGAACTGAAGTGTAATACATTGGTACTACAAAAGGCGCATTAGCTTTTACATTAGAGCCGCAGTACATTTCTACAAGTGTTTCTTGTATATACACACACACAAACAAAAAAATGAAGTTCAAAAACAAAATGAAAGACAGATGAATACAAGCAGCAGAAACATATGCTTACTATTAATATTGAACTTAAATGTAATGAAACAGTTCTTGGCGACTGATATGATTTGATTTGTATAAACCTGTACGATTTTTTTTTTTTCATTTGTTAGCTGGTTCTTGAGCACTAGTAATAATGCTAATAAAAAATAAAAACAAAACAAATGCCATGTCAAAGTCGACAGTGGCAGAAGTAGCTGCATCTTGAAAACATGATAAAGTGTAACAGTTTCGATCTGTCTTGTTTGTATCGTAATGCAACTCTCCCTCTCTTTCTTCAGTTTGATAACCTCAATTTCCCCTTTTGTTTGGCCAATTTCAACTTGGACTCGGAGACAAGTGGTGAACTTTCGGTGTCACTAGCAATTTTGGTGACATACATTGTGAACGACATTTTGGTTTGCTATTATAGTCTCGAGAAGGGTTAGCTACCCACAGAATCATCTGATCTTAGATCCGACGCCTCGCTGGGTGACACGTTGATCGGTTTGGTGTCGGCGTTGAACACCTCACGGAGGAGCACCGACGACTGCCTCTCGATCTCGTCGCCCGTGTCGTGCACCAGCGCCATGTCGCTTGCCCGCCGGATGGATATGCTCCGTCCGCCGAAGAAGTAGAAACGATCGAGCTTGTTGAATCTGGAGGAGTTGACGCCCTCGTACTGGCTAAACTTCAACCGCCCTGAGGATGTGAGTGCAAGAAAAATCGAAATGCCCTTACATGCTACATCTACTGAGAGCTACTGCAAACACTCTCGTTAAAAGCAAAATAAACCACTTTCAAGGAATGATAGAACCGTTCATGGGAGCTACTCTGTGGTACACTAAAAGAGATTCTTGACTTTCAAAATGAAGGTTCCCGAGTTCGATTCCTCTCACGCAAGGTTATGAGTGGGTACCTGCCTACGGGGTTGTAATGATTATGATAGTTAATGGCAGGGCGCTTAGGCTATCCCGGATGAATAAGGCGATGAATTGTCATCGTTATCAATAATAAGGGGATGTACAGTTATTGATAGTGGTCAGTAGGTTCGGGGTCATCCTGCGAGACCGACATCCACGAGTCATACAGCCCAAGAGTTCGGCATTGAAAAAGGACCATGAGTCATACAGCCCACGAGTCATACGGCCAATGAGTTTGACAATAGGTAAAAACAGCCCACGAGTTCGACATTACGTCTCGTGGGCCTTGTTTGCTTTGTATCGAACTCATGGGCTGTATGACTCGTGGGGTGAATGGGTCGTGGGTGTCGGTCGCGTGACGTGCACCCGTGTGATCAACCTTGGACAAGATATTTTGAACGCAATGTCCCTTTTGACCAACGTATAAATATAGGTATACATGTACCTGGCAATGCTAGGGTAGCAATAACGGCAGGGCCTTCTTGGAGAATAATTCTCACACTGTAGATACTACCCTGGCTAAATAAGACCATGGAACTACTAGGATCACATCATCATTATTATCAATAAGCACTATGAATAGGTCCAATACAGTTGTTGATATTTTGAGCTGTTGCCGCAGGAGATGCAGACTAATGCTGCAACTTAACATTACTGCAAACATCTCTATAGAAGGGGTCCGGGTACACTAGTAGCAGCGAAAGCTCTCTTCTTTTGTTTGTCACGATACTGTAAATTCCGTGCTTGCTAATACAACTTGCATATCGTTAGAAAACTTTAAAGGGGCTGTACAGTATTGGTTGAGGTGAGGATTCATGTTTTTTACATTCCTAAGTGAGATAATGAGAAACCTATTCAAATTCATGAAATTCTTCCGTCGAGATGTTTTCATTGCAACTGATTGACAAATTGCCCTACATCGACGTAAATAAGCACTGAATTGATCAGTGTTTTTAGTAGTAGCCATGTTTTTAGTAGTAGCCAACACTGATCAATTCAGTGCTTATTTACGTCGATGTAGGGCAATTTGTCAATCAGTTGCAATGAAAACATCTCGACGGAAGAATTTCATGAATTTGAATAACAAAGCAGTACCCGCTGCATGCTATAAGGATTAGAACCAACACTTGCTGTCGGGCGAAAGCTCGGTGGTCTAGTGGAGATGACGCCTGTCCGGTGATCAGGAGGTCGTAGGTTCGAATCCTGCTCGAGTATGTACGCCCATGATTTTTTAACATGGCTACTACTAAAAACACTGATCAATTCAGTGCTTTTACGTCGATGTAGGGCAATTTGTCAATCAGTTGCAATGAGAAACCTCTTATGAAATATGAAAGAGCATGTAATCTTAAGAAGAATTCAATGTTTATTTGATGAAAATTGGTTTTCAAATGGCCCAGATATCCAAAAAAGTGATAATAACAAAAGACTACAGGCCACAACTTTATTAGGAGCTCTTTGTTTCACCTTGTTTTTGGATATCTCATCCACTTCAAAACCGATTTTCATCAAATAAACTGATACCCCTTAGAATTGCATGCTCTTTGACATCTCATATAGTGGTTTCTGAATATCTTGCAAAACGATAAAAGCTAAATCCTCACGTCGACCAGAACTGTACACACCCTTTAATACATTCTGATTCTGACAGAAATAATCAATATGAAGAGACAAAAATGGAGGTAGTTACATGTTCATACCAAGTTGAGCCGTGTCATTCAGTGCTGAGAGTAGATCCGATTCGGCCCAAACTAGACCATCTGCAAACATGAAGAAAAATATTTTAAAAAGGATATAATGTACTATGTATTTACCTTAATCTGCAGATTGCCCATCTGCGACAAATAATATTGTAGCATTCTTTATGGATTTGAATCATTATGCGCTGTTGTGTGTGTGTTGTTGTTGTTGGTTTGTTTTTGTTTTTGTTTTTGTTTTTTTTACTTTCAGTTCGGCGTTACATTATGAACACTATTAAATATCAATTTGTCATTCCACATAAGCTGTCATTATGGGCTTCCGCAGACACATTTTTCTCCATGATCAACTTCCCTGTTTTTCAAAATATCGACACTTCCTATACAACCTGACTATGTTCAAGACAAAATTATGATCCCATCTCATATCACAATTATGGTTCTTATCAAGAACATCAATTCCATTACACAACCTTTCTGCCGTGCCATCTAAAAAGACCAGATCTATCTATCTATCTATCTATCTATCTATCTATCTATCTATCTATCTATCTATATCTATCTATCTATCTATCTATCTATCTATCTATTAAGCTTGACCAATCTCTTTAGTAATTAGACAATATTCTCATAAGATAATTGCGCCGCTGTGCTTTGTTATAAAGAGCTTTAGTGGCATACCTTCGACAAGAGCCTTCCCACGTTTTTCCTCTGCCCAGTCTGAGTATTCTACACCAGCGCCCTCATTGGCAGTTACAATATAGCCGGTGCCGTCGACTTCGAAATATTTGATAGCATCTGGTTGGTAGAAGCTGTAGATATCATACTGCCGAAGCTCGGTGCCTGTGGTGGTGACAAATTATATATATAGTATGTCAACATAACGTCACTTCGGTCAGGCGATTCAAGACCACGTTCGCCTTCCACGCATAAGGTCTCTGGTTCGAATCCCAGCCCAATATACAGCCTTTGTCCTCACTGTAAATCTTTCGAAGGAGACTGATATTGGGCCCGGCGTGTGTAGGAGAGTCATACCTTATCTACGTATAAAAGAAGCCACTTCACTTCACGTAAGGAGTATAAGATAAAAGTTCCGGTGAAGTGGTCAAACATACAAAGAGCGGCAGTTATACCAGGATGGTGCGACCTTAAAGGGATCGTATAGTTTTGGTTGAGACCCAATTTCAGGTTTCTAACATTTTTTTGGTGAGATAATGATAAACCTCTTATGAAATATGAAAGAGCATGTAATTCCATGAGGAATTCAACGTTTATTTGATGAAAATTGGTTTTGAAATGGCTGAGAATCCAAAACAGAGCGATTCAATAAGGTGTGGGACCCACATCTTATTATGATCGCTTTGTTTTACTTTGCTTTTTGATGTTTCAGTCATTCCACACCCAATTTTTATCAAATAAACTTTGAATTCCTCTTAAAATGGTATGCTCTGTACATTTCACAAGTGTTTTCTTGGTGTCTCACAAAAAGTTAAAAGCAAAATTCTCATCTCCACCAATACTGTACTATCCCTTTAACGAGTCACAGCAATGCAGTTTTTGTTGTTGTTGTTGTTGTTGTTATTATTATTATTTTGTTTTTGTTTTTGATGTTGTTTTGTTTGTTTGTTTGTTTGTTTATTTATTTATTCATTTTTTCTGCTCAGGCAGACTAGGAGATTGCCAAAAAAATTAATAACAATAAGCATAAATTTCAAGTACAATTCTGTACTGTCTTTTACCCATCCAAGGCGCCAAGAGCCTTAATGCTTCTTCAAAACCAGGTGAAAATAACGTTATGAGGAAAATTCTTCAAAAGAGCGATTTTTAAGGTATAAACTCAGCACGATTCTGGACTGTCAGGATTCTAACTTACAGTCCTACCACAACAAAATGACGGTGTCGAGCAAGTTCAGCATTTAGGATTCATTCGCCTCAAACAAAATGCTCGGATTTGCTCAGTGTGCAATATCTTCTTGCAACTCGTATTTTACATCTTCTCCTGATGCCACGATCCTGAATATTAAAAAAAAAGAAAAATGTGTGTTTATCTTCGTATCATATACGTTGCATGCTCTCTGGAGGACGAAAAAGAAAAAGGATCGAGTCACGATAATCTTTAATGATACATAGAGATTAAGACATTATTACGACACGTATAGAATGATACACTTTGCACGATTACCCGCACAATATTTTCCACTTTGTTGTTTCGTTTCCCCTTTCTTCAATACCCGTTCCCATGTCACAGTCATTTCAAGTATAGTCTTACGATGTGCGGTCTCCTGCATTTTCCCTTTGTGATTATTTCTTTTATTTGACATTGTCTTCGTTAATCAATTGTTGATAACAAATTCGCAAGTTCTGTTACCATTGATTTCTATTTCTATCAGTAGTGTCGGAAAATGCAGAAACAGAACATACAATTAGACAACCAACCAATCAAATAAACAATCAGCACCGTCATCCATTGCCTTCATCATTGCCATCATTATATTGATTACATCGTCATCCTCCACTTCATCGTCTTTATTTCTTCATCGTGTCATCCTCACACCTCTACCATTACTATCATCTTATTATCATGTCGACATCATCGCCACCACGAGCTTCTTTACCCTTAGCACATCTCCCCCATTGTCCTACAGTTAACATCATAATTGCCAGTACTATCGGCGTCATCCCATAAGTTCGACAGCCACAAGTTATACTGCCCACGAGCTCTACATTGAGAAAAAAAAGTCCATGAGTCATACACCCACGAGACATGCAGCCCACGAGTTAGTGTCAAGCTCGTGGGCCTTATTTATTTAAAGTGTCTCGCTTGTGAACTGTACAACTGGTAGGCTATATGACTCGTGGGCGGTGTGACTCGTGAGCTGTAAGGCTCGTGGGCTGTATGACTCGGTTTTTGTCGAGCTCGTGGCGTGCGCCCGTACAATCGTAATCATCGTCGCCATCATCACCACCTCCATCATTGTTAGCAGCATCATCGTCATCATCCTAATGGCATGTCACCGTCACCACCAACGCCATCATCATTAGGGAGCTTTAGATTTGCGGCGCGGAAGTTTGAGACGACGCTTGCGCTGGACGTCCTCCTCTCCCCCAGCGTCGTGCTGAAAAGTAGCTTTAGATTACGCTGGGATGCAACGTATGAAAAAGAAAATGGCGCCCCATATGATCGTTGCATCAAGTAGCTCTCTGCGTCGTAAATTGAGCGGACGTAAAAATAGCCCAGAGCGCGTAGTAAAAAACTGAGACGACGCGAGCTGTAAATAGATCGACCTGATGCGCGATTCTGCGCATGCTAAGAACATGTTTTGTTTTGTTTTTTTCCTAAACGTCCCCGTCGCGAAAATCTAAAGCTCCCTGTTATTATCATCTGTTGCGTCGCCATCAGACTCAGAGCTAGCAGCAAAGATTTACCTCCATCCATGTCACTGGCATCAATCCTCAAATCTTTCCACGATTTTTCTCCTAGAGGGTATATGTCAACGATATCCTCGCTGTTGAGATCGATGACAGCAATCGCATTATTTTCCTGAAAAGGAAGGTAAAGAAAGAAAAAATGACGAGAGGGGTATATCATAATACTGGAACACTTTGTTAAAAATTAACAACACAAGAAATATAAAGTGAAGAGATTAATATAAATCATATAGCAAACACGGATATGTTTTACGATCTAAGGCATTGTAAAATAGCCATGTTGTATTCGAGGATACACAATATAAACACCAATACATACTTATGACATTAAATTACAAATACTCACTTTAAGATGTAGTCCTTTCAACCATACCTTTAACCCTTGACGTTTACAACTTTAAATTCAGATGTAGCAACTTGTCACAGCTGCAAAGGAGAATAGGGTCAACTTTCACTAATTAAATCGAAATTCTGATGCACCATTATTTCATTATCTATCGTGACATACAATGTACGTACTCGCATACAGCCGCGACTGCATAATATCACTGGTCATAGTCTTGTGTTGATATTTCTATGGACAGGTTCGAATGGATTCTTTGTTAATGCAGATTGGTGTGGTTCACATCAAGGAGGTTTAGCCTCCTTGGTTCACATAACGTTATCCTTTGAGGAGTAGTGTTTTCATGTTCCTATTTTTATTCCCATCCCCACTCACACTCACACACACACACACACACCTTCTCTCTCTCTCCTTCTCTTCCGGGTGTGTCGGTCAAGGTTGATGCGTCTCAGCATACAGTAAAAAGTCATTATTAGCTTCCTATTATTAAACATGTTGATGGATTTTTCTCCCCGTGTCGTGACACGGCACACAATTGGGGTCTGTCTCGCTCGCAGTTCACACAAGGCCCCTGACTGTTATTTGTGAAGACAGGCTTGTCAGATTTGGCGGCGTGCTTGAATCAAGCCTAAATTGGCGGATTATTGAGATGGCATTAACATGGAAGGAGACCACCTCCCCGCTGATCGCCCGACTCGTGCGATCTTCCACGGAGCGCCATTTAGATTCCGTTCTCGAGTGTCAGGAGCAATGAATTCACATTTTTGCAAGGAGCGCTGTGAATTGGTGAATTGTAGGGTCGCGGTAAGTGCATATTGGGACTCCTGTCTTTCATTGACGAAAGGGAAGGGGAATTGAGGTATGGAAATTGGATGGAGGGCTGGGGGAGGGGGAGGGGAAGAGAAGCGGGGAAGATGTAATGTATGGATGTATGGATGTATTTGTATTACAGACGCACACACACACACATACACACACACACGCACACACAACTCACACACACACAGATATAAAGGCCTAATTTTTTTTGTGTGTGTGCATGTATTCATTCATATTATTCACAAAAAATGTTACAAGACCCGGTGGCATCTTGCCAACGTGGACACATTCCGGGAGAGGTAAGGCGCAAGATATATTCATGCATTAGGGTGGGTTCGCAGGCGTGCTACCTCGGAGACGTGATAATTTCTCGGTGTCTCGGACTTTTTCGGGTTCGAGAAGCAAAGAAGATCTGATCCAACAACTCAATTCATTTGTTTTCTCAAACTCTCAGAGGCGAAATCTCACAACTCGCCATCTAGCCATCCCGCCAATTCGCCATCTCGACATCTCGCCATCTCGGACCATATGATCGAGATCTCGGATATCCCCTTTGTCAGACCAAGGAGGTAGGCCTACTAGGCGAGCGTCTCTTTGGTCAGACCCTGAAAAGGGCTCGAAGGCGAGGAATTACCTCCTCTTCTATGCGGCACTCACAACGTCCGCAAGAAAGAGCAGAGTGGGAGATGTAATGAGCGAGGATAGAGAAAGGGGAGGGGCGAAGAGTGGGGAAAGGGACTTGGTTAGGATGGAAGAATGCTCACCTGTAGTGATATGTAAGCTGTCCTGTCGTCGCTACTGAATGCAATGTACTCCGGTTCGAGGTTTTGAGAAAACGTGGTGTTTTTGTAGAGGTACCTCACACCCCTCTCTTCATAGGACTCTGCACTGTGAGGGAGAAGCATAAAAATGATCACTGGTAGTTCTTGCACCAGAATGGTTATAAATTTGACTGGTATCTTTTTTTTTTTGGTATTTTGACTAGTATAACGATTAGTTTTACCATTGTTAATATCTTCGCCTTCCTAATTCCATATATCACATGATTATCAGGGGCTTCTATGAAGTTTTTTTTGTTTTTTTTTTTAAGGAGCAACTCCACTCCTTTTTTTCCCTTTTTTTAAATCTCATATCGCGTGAAATCAAACGAAGTAGAATAGCGAAAGTTTCATTTCAAGAAGAAAGTTATGAAGCCGTCTGCTTATTTGTTTGTTTGTTTGTTTGTTTCATATCCCATTGTTTCACATGCAACACGGGTGTGACAATCGCATAAACAGCTGGAGATGCAACTGGTCAATCGTAGCTTGCATGTATAGGAGCTGTCAGTATAATTATGAAGGAAGCACCTTCAAGTGCATCACTTCTATAGGTCTCATATCTGTAAAAAAAAAATCGAAATAAAGCCGTTTGTTTGTTTATTTATTTCACATCCCATTGCTTTACATACAACATGGGTGTGACAATCGCATAAACAGCTGGAGATGCAACTGGTCAATCGCAGCTTGCATCCTGGAGCTGTCAGTATAATTATGTATTAAACACCTTCAACTGCATCACTTCTATAGGTCTCATATCTGTAAAATATTTTCGAAATACACATATGTTGACAATGAATATATGTGACCCTGCATCACAAAACCAACAAAAAGTCGCCAGACATGAATTTTTAGTTAAAGGTGCATAGTCCCGGTAGTGTAGAGGGCGCTGTTGATGATACTGCCGATCACCGTTAGCGTTGATACGAAGATTACCGAAGTTGACCTGTCATCAAGAGCAAAGTGCGTAGGTGTTTCTAAGTAACGTTGCCTTTGTTGTCTTCTCTGCGCATCACGCAGTCTGTAGTAATGCCAGGGTGCGTGCATATGTGTTTCTTATTATGAAATCACAAAAGAAGTTTGCTAAGGCTGTCATCCCCTCAGCCGAATCATGAGCCGAACTGTGATCGGACCACTCGCTACAGTGGATCAGACTTCTTCGGACTCGGGGAAGTGGGCCACAGCGTAAGCCCTAAAGAGGAGTCGATAGCCAGTCTCTATTGACCGATTCTGTGACGCGCTATGTGTATTTTTGGCATGGGCAGCGCCATTACGCGGTGTCTCAGCCGACCCCCCCCCCCCTTCCCACTCCCCACCCTCTCTCTACATTAGCACGCGCGCAGAGTGAAAAACTGATGCATGGTTGCTTTAGCCAATGGGCGTCTCGTACTGAGTGCGCGAATGCTTGCTTAGTGCGCGAACCTTTGTTACAAGTGCGCGATAAACATGTTGCCCTGGGGGTGGGGGAGAGCAGGGGGGGGGTCGACTGAGACACCGCAATTTGAGCTCATGGCTGCACCCAGTGCCATAAAATGTCTGCTGCCCTCAACGAACCCGAATCGGTCAATAGGAAACTTGCACCGTGCGCCCGCGTACGCATTTGACTAAACCACCGGGACCATGTACCTTTAAGGGCAGATTCTGAAAGAGCAGACTCTAAGCTTTAAAATGATGTATAACTCAATTCAGATGGACTCTCCCAACCTATCTAAATATTGGAAAGAAAGCACACTCTGGGGAAGTGGGAACTGAGAAAAGAGGCTCTGAAGTACAGGGTCTATTCAAGCGCTTAATCTTCACCAAGCCATGCTGGTTGTGCGATGAACGGAACAAAAAACAGGATGTAAACCACTTTTGTTTGTTTTGTGATGCACGGTCACATAAAAATGCAAAGGTTATTCGATATCTTCCGTGCTTCATATCTACAAGGGCCAACTCATTTTACTCTCGGGTCCTGAAGAGGAGGATAGGAAAAGAGTTATCCCCATCTGTCCAAATCCTTAATCCAAAAGAAAGCATGTGCAGCCTCCGAATAAGGTGTATTTCCTATACCAGTGGAATATGCCTTCATCAGCAAAGCATATGATTTTTTTTTTACATGTCTATATTTTCATCTCTCTATTTTTTTTTTCAAGATTTATTTCAGTGTCAATATATGGCAGGAAAAAGTGATGGCACTCGATCGACGTGGTCCAGTTTACTAAAAGACATGAGACCTATTTTGTCTTGTCAGTTCTTGAACGTTGTTGAATACGTACTCTTCATTGAACCTCGTAAAGTTCAGGTTGGTGATGCGGTAGCCGTTGGCGAGGTCTTGGTCGAGCCGGATGATGGATACCAAACCCTCGGGATCCACGTACACGTCAGGGTCCGCCGTGACCCCGTATTCTCCTTCGTTGACCACGACTATCGTTTGGCAGTCCTTCGTAAAGTACAGCATGTCGGGGATACTGCCCACTGGATGAACAAGGGGGAGAGACGGAGGAAGGAGAGCGGCAGAGTTTGGGAACCGTTAACCCATTGAGTTCCAGGAAATTGCTGAAGAAATGTTTATCTACACTCTAAGAAAAGTAGGTTCAACTTTGCACCTTTACCAATGTCACACTGCGAACACCATAAAAGGTGTTTACCGGCATGAAAGGTGCAAAGTAACACCCGTAGAGAAGCGCCCAGTGTTACACTGGTACAGAGGTGCAAAATTGAACCTTTTTTTTTTTTTTCTTAGAGTGCAGTCATCATTAAATTGGGTGATGTTCATTATTCCGAAGTGTTAATCCCACATTGAAATTACATTCGTTATTCCGAAGGATCTTTAATCTGAAAATGAAAAATATCTAAATAAGTAGAAATTCGGATTAATCTGACAACACAAAAGCCGTAACTATTGTTTTTCTTTTCTTTCTTTTTTGGGACGCAGAGTCACGTCTAATGGTTTATCTATTGGGTAGATTGTTAAATGTCAAACTCTTTGAATGTGGGAATCGGGTAGGCCATATCCTTTGGAAATCGTGATTTTCAGTAGTAGATAAATTCTCACCTGGAATTTCATAGAGCCGACTCCAGTTGCCATTTTCGACGTCGTAAAGGTTGTAGAGACTGAGTGTGCCGGTGTCGACCCGGTACGTGGCACCGTTCTGGACGAAGCCTACGACGTCGCCGCAGACCTCGATGTCGTTCGATGGGCTGTCGAGGGCGTGGCGGTAGATGATGTTCGGCTCACTCGGGTCCGAGACATCCACGATCTGAATGAAATAATCACCTTGAGAACGAGAAGCACGGGTATGTAAATTGAAGATGTTGTCTCGGATATAAAGCTAATGATAATGGTGATCAACAATGGAGCTTTAAAGGCGCATAGTCCCGGTAGCGTAGAGGGCGCTGTTGATGATACTGCCGATCACCGTTAGTACTGATACGAAGATTACCGAAGTTGAACTGTCATCAAGACTAAAGTTCGTAGATGTTGCTAAGTAACGTTGCCTTCGCTGTCTTCTCCGCGCATCGCGCAGTCTGTAGTAATGCCAGGGTGCGTGCATATGCGCTTGTCATTATGACATTACAAAAGAAGTTTGCTAAAGCTGTCATCCCCCTCAGCCGAATCATGAGCCGAACTGTGATCGGACCACTGACTACAGTGAATCGGACTTCTTCGGACTCGGGGAAGTGGGCCAAAGCGTAAACGCTGAAGAGGAGTCGATAGCGTAGGTCTCTAAGGGCGGACTCACACTGTGCGATTTTTACTGCGATGCGCTGCGCTGCGATAATGTGCGATATCGCAGCCTGTTGCAATCTGTCGCAGGTGCTGCGATGTATACCGCACACTGTGCGATTTGTGGCCTACGATTTACACCGTGCGCATGCGTACATCGTACATTACGGCACCTGTTCATCATAAAGAACGGTCACTGTGAATGAAGTCACTCGTGACTGTTTTTTTTTTTGTTTTTTTTTTTTTTTTTGCGACGTTGGTTTGAAAAGTACATGTATGTTCAAGCTTTTTTTTTTTATTCTAAAGTAACTACAGAAATTACTAGATATGAATCGAATAACACTGTATATTCTAAGAAATAAAGTTAATAATGATAGAAAAAAGAAATGCCATATTTTGGTATTAATTTGGATCACTGCCTGGATCAAAGTCCCCCCTTTTTTTTTTGGGGGGGGGGAGGGGGGGGGGGTTACGTGGTTGTAGGATTCTTGATCATTGGAAATAAGTCATTTACAGCATATTACGCATATTTATTTATGTAATTATTACAATGGGTAGAAATCACAATAAGGGTGAAAAAGTACTGCTTGATGGAGATCTGTATTCTCTGAGTGCTTTTCTAAGGCTTTGATAGTGGAATTCTAGCATTGTGGTTTCTCAAACACATAAAATATTGTGCTGACATATTTTTTCTGGTTGGTCCTTGAAAAATTCACTCTTGTTTTGTGTACGGTATGTACTTACCATCCAGATGTAAGGGAATCACACTTATTTACAATATATATTGATTCACAAATAAAAACGTGACAAGAATAAAGATAATGATATATTCAAGTCATTAAATTAAATCTAAAATATAGACACATTGATGACAATTAAAGTCAATTCAATAGTTTATTTATTTCCATCATCAAAAAAGACAAAGATAAGATGGTACAAAGCAGTTCAAGTTGTCGATTTGTCTTTCTATATCATGACGACAGCTGTATGATTCAATTAGTTCAATACAATTGTACTGTCAAAAAAATGAAAAAATGCAAAACTAGTAGGAAAAGCAATATCATAATTGTGCTGTACAATTCATATATACATACTGCAGTATGGATGTCATAGTTCTTAAAAGTATCACACAAAGTGACAAAAAAACATCAACTTCCATTTCTTTTCCACATAAACATGAATAAATTCAGTCAACTTGAACATCTACAATAAGTTCAGCTCAACGAGTTACCATTACAATTTGCATGAGACAACTACCTATGCCACTACAATTTCCCAAAATATGTTGCAAAACAAACAAACAAACCTCAGGGAGGAAATTGCTGCAATCTAACATACTCTACAAGCAATGTTTACAGTTAGAGTTTGTGTACAAAGGTACATAAACACTTACTGTAAACATACAGTGTATTTTGAAAAATGCCAAATTGAAATGATCATACCAGCATCCGAAGGGGTGCTTTGAGATGCACTAAATGTGCTACTGGTCCTAATCCAGATTAATCAGACACTGCATACACTGCAAAATACTGTGGCAAAGCATTCATTTGAATTGAAATTCCAACTGTGTGTGAACCTTGTCAATTGTATACCTTAAAAATGTAATATCATTACAGGAGATCTCATCTTCAACATTGTCCATTTTCTGTCCATCCCAGATTATGTTGGTGCCTACCTTAGGCATTCTTTACAAGAAGATGTGCTGGTTAAAATGTGCGGAAGAAAAAAAAAATAAAAGGTTCAAGGCTAGAGTACATGTAATTTTGGTTTATACACATATTACTTTCCAGAATTGACTTATAAGCAAGAAATATACAATTGTGTTACCAATAAATCAGGAAGATACAAATGAATGAACATTGAATTGCTTTGACTGATAAGGGTAAGTGGCAAATTGTAGCCTACAATGTAGCAAATACAACTATAACAATTTGCTGACTCAAACTCTCAGATGTTGAGTCCAGTAATAAATGTTATCCATCGATACAGATAGAGGTATGATAAAAAACAAGCAAACAAACAAACATAATTTTGTGCAGAGGGGGGAGATCAGCAGTTAAAATACAGTGTATGTATGATTAAAATACCATGCAGCACTTATACGGTAGCATATATACGACTGCATAGGAAAAAAATAGCTGTCTCAGAACGCTGACTGCTGCATTCACATTGCTCTAAATTCAGAATTGCACAGTAACATGATTTCTTCTTTGCAGCTATAGTACAACTTATTGCAATGATACATGTGCCATTCTCCATTTTTCTAGCTCAAACATTTCTGGCAATACATGTACCATTGTCAGACTCATATTTCAATACGCTTAGACAAGGGCGATGAAAACACACTGTGCAATTCCATCATTGTGCAATGATTATTAAAAGCCTTGTTGATGTACACTGGCATAATTAGGGTGATTAATAAGTTTACAAAACTAAGTTGTTCAATGGTCAAGTTAAACTAATATTAGACAACTTGCAATAACCTCTCACTTCCACAAAGGCCTAAGGTGTTTTTACTCTGTGCAGTCCTGTGAGTGACGAAGAAATATGATGTCATGTCACTACCACTTTTCCAACAGTGCAAGTCATATACAACAACTTCAAGTTAAAACATCTCTTGAACTTCTGAAGTTTTCCATCGATTCAAAAGAAGTTTTGCTTACGTGTTCAGCTCACTGCAAAGTGTGTTGCCATGGTAACAGCACTAATTGACCTCAAAGTTATGTAACGGCTTTAAGAACAGCTTTCTTCCCCATTTTTTGAGCCATTAAAACAATGTTTGGCCCACATGTTGAGTTTAATGTAAAGTTGCACAAAATATACATTTCTAAACAGTAGTGGAAAGAGTGTTGCTATTGTCTCTGAACATTGTAATGGCCCTCACAAATCAAACAAAAGCTTGTGGAATTTTTCCCTCTCCAGTTTTCCAGTGATATAAACAAAACATGGTACATTTGTTGTACATGATTTAAAGTTGCAGGATACATTTTAAAGAGAAAGGGAAAGTGCATTGTCAGAGTAACAGTGCATAATCTCCTTAAAATCATAACAAAACCTTGCACATTGAAATTCTTCAGCTGTTTGTCAGTATTTCAGAAAAAAGAAAGACTCACAGTAATTGCACGTAAATTTGAGTTTTTCGAGAGTAGCTGTGTTTGTAGTTGGTGGGAAAACAGAAATCAAACCATTGTAAGTTAACATCAAATGCATGTAAAGTTCATGGAAACTTGCACTGGTCCAACATAAATGAAAGAAACAAGTCAATAAGTCAGTTTCTTCAAGTTCCACCTTCACGACTGCCTGCTGTAGTAGGTACCACTTTCCTGCTTTGAAAAGTCACATTTTGTTTCCAGTAAGTCCCAGAGAGACAGCAATGTCATCCCACACCGATCTTGCAGTTACAGGTGTAAGTGTTGAGGTGAACTACATGACAAGGGCTAAACAAACACAAAAAAGAGAGCAAAAGGGAGAAAATAGGGGAAATATTAATTGTTACAAAAATGCATAAGGTTCCCTGTGAAGCAAATGTTTGCAGTTTAGGATGCCTCCAACTTTCCGCCCATTTGCTTACAGTGTTTACAGCACTTGAACTACACACATTAGCAACTGACAACCACAGTTGAGTTATTGAGTTGAGTTTTTATGAAGTTCCTCGACCATGGAATTGACTGTGGAATTTTATTTTCTTGAAAAAGTAAAAGAACAATGTGGCATGTTTTTATTTTATACTTAGAGAACTTACGTCTGAATAATCCTTTCGACAGTGATCATAGGTCTGAACGCCCTGACAAAAAGAAGTATCCCTGGATGATAATTCTTTGAATAAAGTCTACTCAACAATGTTCTTTGAAGTATGTAAATCAAATTTGGGATTTTCAGGTACACCCCAAATACATAAATATGTTGCACTTGTCTGTAGAGAGAGAGGAAAAAATAACAACAACAAGCATGTTTTTGTTTTTATTTCTCTCTCTATTTTAGAGGTAAAGCAAACATTTCCCATTAGTGCATCATCAGGGTACCTACTGCTGATAAAATTTTGGTTTCCTTTGCTTCTTGACTTCTCATCTTCTTAGGTTTTTCTTTGCCAGGTCCTGCTTCTCCTTCTCCTGCTCCTTATGTGTAGCATTTCAGCCTTTGACGCCTTGCTGGTAGAGTCTTTATCATCTTGTAATTCCAAGTAAATAGGAGAAAAAGAAAAAGAAAAAAGCACACAAACATGATTACATATTGTATTGAATTAGAATGATGAAGAGGGATGCACTCCCCCTATGTCTTACAATGGATTCATTCTTTCAAAGAAATGATGTTTTCATTTATTTCTAAAAATTGCTTAAATGACTGTATTTGAAATTCTATGAATAAACTATTCATCACTTTTAGGGTAGCAAGAATTAAATTTTTATTTTCCTCAAAATACTGTAAAAACAATTAAATTACACTTTTTGAAATAATGTCTTTCTTGCTCTCAACTTAATGTGTTTTTTTTTAATTGTCAAGCCACCATAAAAAGAAAAAGAAACTGATGTATTCACACATGCAGTCACACAAACATTTTGGAAAGTATGAAAAAGTGTTTACTTTATCTTCTAACATATATACTGTACCTCAGTCTCCAAAATTGGTTAGGTATCCTCATGGCATGTTTGTCCTCAGAAATTGCAGGTAAGAGAGGGATTCATGTACTTCTGCAGGACAACCAGTTGCCAGCTGCTCCTTTTCTGCTCTTCCTTTTCAACATTGAGACAAGCCTCCAATATGAATTCCTTAGAGATTTCATTTCTATTCAGACCTGTTTAGGGTGACACAAAGGGACAACTATTTTCAGGCATTTATGATAATTACAGTAGACTCTAAATTTACCATTTGGGTAAAAAGGACAACATTTGGGAATGAATCTAGAGTTAACAAACACATTTAGTGATAAACAAATTTATTCAACTATTCACCATTGTTGATCATTGGACAGGCCAGTACATAAGTGCTTCATAAATTCATATATCATAATCATAATTATTTCAGTCATTTACTAAGGTCTAAGGGCTCGAAAGCTTAACTAAATTACACTATGCATTACATATAGTGTACGTTTAGTACAAGTATGTCAATATACATACATGTACATGTGTAACACATGACGCACACAGCATTGTTTCCTACAGTCTGCAATTTTGGATAATTCATGATTGCCCTTGAATGATGTTTTACATTCTGCAATCAAACTGCAAGTACAGTTTGTACACCCTACAGATTGGGGCAGGGTCTGTGATGATTTCAGACTGAGAGTTCATTTTGATATACAGTTGTACTTTGTTATGAACTTAAAGGGCAATTAAAGTTAACAGAGAGTATGACATGTACACCGGTACTGTACTGTATGCTATATAGCCTTACCAAGTGCTGTGTACAGCACGTTTGTGACTTGCTGAGGCAGCAACGACAAGGCTGTGTTTATTATCGACACAGATTAACAAATGACGCACTGCCGGATAATCAAATACTTTGTAGCACTAGTCTGCAGACCTGAGCATGAACATGTTACAGCCTCATACAGTAAGAACTTTCAGTTTGGAGTGCATGATCGATCATCACATAAAAAGTCGGACAAACATGGATAAAATGTTAATCACCTAGTAACCTACATGTAGAGAGGGTCACTTCAGTGCATTGCATTTGTTTTGTGTGTGTTTCTAGACTACAATTTCTGTACAAATCTCCAAGAAAAACTGATCAATCTAAGTTACCTCAGCTCCACTTAGGCCTTACTGTTAAAAATCTAGAGTGTTATACTCCTGGCTTAGTTGGGTAATTTCCATGAGACTAGACACTACGTCTACTCTAAAAAAAAAGTTTGGGAACAGTTTATTTATTTTTTTCTAGGATCTGGATTCATACTGCTTGTAACTATAGCAATGGATCTCAATTACAGTGTAGGTCTAACTCCAACGGTTAGAGTTCTAATTCCTCTAACGTTTAATACAAAATACATGTCGGTCTAAGCCTACGGTTCTAGCGTTAGACCACAGCCAAGGGCAGGAAAGGCTAGCATGTCCTACTGACAATCTAGATCCAGTAGGTGCCTAGGCCTAAGTAATAATCGACACTGTATTTCTGTAGCCATCACTAGCTTAACCAGAGTAGGCCTACCGTATGAATTTGAAATCCATGAGCACATTTTGGCAAAAAAAAAAAAATAAAAAAAAAATGTAGACCTATCTAACGTTAGTACCCTTACGTAAGATCACCGTAAGGGACTAACATTACTATTGCTTAATGTTGTAGAACGGGTCTATAAAACTAAGAAGAAGCCTGCTGACTGCGAGTAGTGCTAACGTTAGTGCATGCTACGACTGCTAGTGCTAACGGTTCATTAAAGACTAATTAACTGTTTAGGGCCTAGATCTAGTGCTTAGGGTCTAGACAGACTAGTTTAGTGAATAATCTATATAACCGTTAAGACTTTAATAAGAAAATGTAGATTTCTAGAGATCTTATCACTAATAATATTAGTTACATCTTGATGGGCTAGACTTTCAATTATCAATATCCTTTCCTATCAACGTGTAAAAAATATCTGGATCTGTTTCTGTTTCTGTTCCGGTTCCGTCGGTATAGAGGTCTACCGGGATTCAGAATTAACTGTACTCCACCAACGTTTTGTAACTGTGTGTTAGTATGGTCGTGTGTGCAGGGCAGGAAGAATGTTTCACATTTGAAGCCTCTAGACTAGACTAGATCTCTACTAACTGTTGGTTACTGTTTTTCAACGTTATGTCGTTAGACAGAAACCACGTCTAACGTTAGGCCCTAACGTTATGTGTTTACTGTTACTGTTAGTGTTCACGTCCACGTCAGTCGATCCAGTAGCAGTGCAATACTAAGCCATTATGGTCTAGACTTAGATCTAGGGCCTGTCCAGACCAGGGGCCTGTCCAGACCAGGGGCCTAGCCCTAGTAGTTTATACAATGTGTTTGTCTATGTCGATTTAATTTATAAAATTCGACTGGAACACGTAACGTTACCGGTATGTACATAGATCGAGACTAGGGCAGACTAGGCCTAGAACCACTTCTACACTAGGCCCACACACGTATTTAGGCCTAGCTACAAGTAGATATGGGTCTAGTTTATAGCATACTCAGTAGGGCCTAGACTTAGTATAATTTAAACATTAGATCTAACACTTAACAAGTTAGTCCAAGGCTATGCATACAGTACCGGTCCGGCGGTACGCAAACAAAATTTTAACCAACCCACAGACTGTTTAATCTGCCCTCGTTCAAACTCTATACATGGGACTACGTATGGACAAAACGGCTGCAATGGACGCGAGAAGCCCATATTCATGGTAGAATTACTCACGATTGCACTCTAAGTCGTTGTAAAACTCCCTCCCCATCTCATCTTCGTCATCATGTTGAGATAGATCAGTAAGCAATTGTGGAATAAAGGAAGCATATCCAGCCAAATCTTGATTAGTACTTCTTCTACCACCTTGCTTCACTGAAAATTTTCGATCATCGTCGCAAGCGATTGTCGCAGAATTTTGAACATGTTCAAAGTTCTGCGATGGGGCTGCGATCCCTGCGATATCCCCAAATCGCCGGTTATCGTATCGCAGACATCCTCACACTGTGCGATTTCTCGTCGTGCGACATCGCAAAGGGTAAATCGCAGTAAAAATCGCACAGTGTGAGTCCGCCTTAAGGGAAACTTGCGCCGTGCGCCCGCGTACGCATTTGACTAAACCACCGGGACCATGTGCCTTTAATTGGCGATTCATCTTGTCGAATACGCTTTAATGTTTATTATTCATTTCCTCAACAACCTGACTCTTTTTTGGCCAGAAGACACAAAGGCCCGAATTCACGAAGGTGGTACAAATGAAACCATGGTTTAAACCATGGACAAAAACCATGGAATGCCAAGTGTCGCATGCGATATTTCGCTACGAAATCAGTCATTTCGTCGATGAATTTTGTAAAGAAATGACAACATTTTGTAACTAAATGAACATTTCGTCCACAAAATGATAATTTTGTTAACGAAACAGTCATTTTGTCGACGAAATGACCAATTTCGTAACGAAATATTCTGTTTTACACTTGGCGCTCCATGGTTTTTGTCCATGGTTTAGACCATGGTTTTGTTTGTACCACCTTCGTGAATTCGAGCCCATGAATATATGTCTGGCAGAAAAGAAAAGAAAAATGCTGAAGTTGAAGTCTGAAATTGAGATTTTGAGTAGATAACATGAAAAGACAAATCGGGCTGTTAGATTTGTTCAAGGTGATTATAGAAGGCATGCTAGTGTCAGCGACATGTTAAAAGATGTTAAGTGGGAAACTTTAGAACAAGGACGCCAGGACCACCGACTCATCACATTCCACAAGATGTTCACGGGGGAAATAGATATCAATCCGGAAAACTACACAAGACCTAAAGTTTGGCAGATCAAGACTCTCGCAAACAAAGCAGTTCCAGATAAACCATTACACATCCAATCCACACCAACAGTCGTTCTTCCCGGAAGTAATCTCCGCCTGGAACAGGCTACCCCAGACTGCCGTTGATTCCACATCAAACCAAAACTTCAAAAATCACATTAAAACCGCCGACTGTTTTAACTCAATAAATAGATCAAATTGATAACCACCGTCCAGCTCTCGTCAACCTCCAGTTATATTCCCTAGAGGAAGTGTTCCGGAGGTCTATTTCTACAAGGTACAAGGGGGAAACTGTCGAAAAGGGGATGTTGATACTTTTACCTGATTATTTACTTCCATTTAGATAATACCAGAAACCAGCAATTCAATGTTGGTATTACTGTGCAACGTAGCAAAAATATTTCTTTTAGTGCCATATTTCCGGCTTGGAAATACAATAATGGGGATGATTGAAACACATATTTCATTTTTCATTGTAGCCAATCGATTGGAAATAGCTCAGCTCTATTCAACAATTGAAAAAAAAAGTTTGAAGCATATCATATCTGAAATTAATATCCTGTCCCCAAGCGACTCCTCCAAAACCTGCCTTCCCTTTATAACTAATACCTTTACAACTGTCAAAAAAAAAAATACTCATACCCGAGTGAAATTATTACAACACACACAGGCAGACACACACACACACACACACACTGAATAAGAGTGCTATTTAAGAAGTTTGAAGTGATTTTGATAACTTCATAATTATGTAATCTGTTGAAACTTATGTTTACAATAATGATAATAATAAGAAGAAGAAAAATTGTATAGTGCAGCTACTATACTCTACTGCGCTGTGATGGAACAGAGCTCCTAACATTGTTACTGAATAGACATTCACAAAATAAGTAACAAATTAATCAAAGGCTTCTGAAAAAAGGTAAGTCTTCAACAGAGATTTGAAGACACAAGTGATGGGGCTTTATGCATCAAAATAATTCCATGAGTTGATTTGTTTGTTGTTGTTGCTTACAATCAATAAGAAAGAGATGTTTTCAAGATACAATGTAAGTATTTTCGAAGAAGGGATATACCCGTAGGAGTTACAATGGGCATTGTGTCTTTTTATGTTCTGCCTCATGTCTTTATTCTGTTGTGTTATCATCTTGCTACGTACCCACCATGTCCAATCTGATCGCCTTAAAACTCATTTTGCAACTTTGATATCACAGAGTCTGTTACTTCACACGTAATGTATGATGTATCTTTTTTACACTCTTTCGAGAGATTTTTTTGTGTGACATTATTATCTTTTGAGTGTGTATATGTGTGTGTGTGTGTGTGTGTGTGTGTGTGTGTGTGTGTGTGTGTGTCTGTTGTGTGTGTGAGAAGTTATTCTTGACTGCTGTCGGCCCAGCTCTACTTGTTTACACATTGGGAGAATTTTGAATTCTTGTTTGTTTGTTTTTGTAAGGGGAGGTTCCCGTAATCATGTTTTTGTTTGTTTGCACACAACGGTTTCTTCTTTGTTATTCTCCTTCTTCGTTGTTGTTGTTTTGTTGTTGTTGTTTTTTTACACTGCGGTTTCTAATGGTGAACGGTGCCTTTTGTTTTCTTGTGGGGGAGGAGTGTTCTTGGCTGCTTTAATGTTGAATTTTATTGTTATCACAGCGGGAATATTTTGAGTTTTTTTTTTTTTTTTGGTTTTTATTAGGGGGGATGGTCCAGGAAAAATATTTATTTTCCTCTTTCTATTTTTTTTTCTTCATAATTTAGTTTCTAATAGAGACCACTGCCTATTGTTTTCTTATCGTTTCGACGAAATTATGATTCCTATAGGCACCACTGATAAATTCTACAATGAAAATGTTTCAAGGCTTGCGATAATGCAGGCATTTAAGTTACACGGATCATGGAGAACCTTCATGCAATGACAAATTCCATTGCACTGATATACGTCACAGTCAGTTGTCATGATAGACTTACGACTTGCTATACTTCGTCATCGTTCAGACGTGGAAACGATCAATAGATGGTATCATCACCTAAAACTTTGCCCTTTCCACTTTCATCATTCTGTATCAAAGCATCCCGGATATTTTCCCTGCTGTAATTCTGACCTCATTCGATAAAGTCCCAGACGGTCAATTTATAATAATATGATACTGCAGCCGCCCGAAAGAAGAACGGCCAGTGTATGTGTTCACCCAGTTTGGTTTTCATGACACATCCTCATTGTCACAACTACGTGTGCATTAGCGTTCATTTGCATGATAGTAATCGGACACACATATTACATGCAGGAATGTTTCTTTTTATTCTTAGATTGTGTGCCTGTTTCTGCGTGCGTGTGTGATCGTTTGTTTGTATGTTTTTTGAAGGCCTATAGGGAGTGAACGCGCGGGTCCGCAGCCACTAATATGGGATATCTCGTATTTCACAATGCATAAACAAACTAGCAGAAGCATAACAAGCATGATAAGTGTAATTGCAGAAGCCCTGAAGTCCTGTATTAATACATACTGTATGTCATACAGCTTTGCCTACAGATTACTATTTCGAAAATAAAAACAATATGTAACCGTGCACCTCAAAACGAACATAAAGTCGCACACACTGATTTTGCGTGAGGACTGAAAATAAGTGAAATGGGTCAACCTAGCCGAACTTGACTTTTTCATATTTTCTGAAAGAGCGGGTCTTCTTTTACATTATGCTAAAATTTGGTATCATAAAACGGGCAGGAAGTGTGTTTTTTTAGCAGTTTATCTCGAACATTTTTGGTAGAATAATGTGATTAGGTGCGTCTTTAGAATCCCTTTTTCTTTTCTGAAAGACCTTGTCCACACTCTTCACTTTCAACTCTAATAACTTTCGAAAGGATAGTGCTACTGCTTTGAAAGTTGGCATTGATTATGGACAGAATGTGTTAATATGGCATGCTTAATTTCACTATAATCTGATAATCCCTTCATTGTTGTTACTCTGGTGGTTTACTTCCTGTTTTTTGTCCCATTCATCGCACAGCCAGCACGGTTTGGTAAAGATTAAGCGCTTGAATAGACATTGTACTTCAGAGCCTCTTTTCTCAGTTCACACTTTTCCTGAGTTTGTGCTTTCTTTCCAATAATAGGTTAGGAGAGTCCATTTGATTTGAGTTATACATCATTTTAAAGCTTAAAGTCTGTTCTTTCAGAATAAGGTCTTAACTAAAAATTCATGTCTGGCGACTTTTTGTTTGTTTTTGTTTGTTTTGAGGTACTGCTTTCCATTAAATGGAAGGTAATATTATTACCTTCCATTTGCCATGGTTGAACGATTTCTAGCGGAAGGTAAAAAGAAAAAAAAAACACACACAACTTTGAGCGTAGAATAAATACATCGTGGGCACCGTATTGCCATGAGTGTACTTATAACATACGAAAACAGGTCTTGCGCTGATGAATTACAATGGAATGATATCTCGGCAATCTCAAATCGAATCAGTCAAGCGTGAAAACAAAACAGAAACACGAAGAATGTGTGAATGTAGCTGAAGTGTCTTTTCTTTGAAAACACGGAAAACGAATGTAACCTGTTTGTTCAGTTTTAATTGACACCAACGAAATACCTTTTCTTTAAGAAAAAAAAAAATGCGCAGTTATCGTCTAGATAGCATTTCATATGGCATATCTCATTCGATGTCAGTGTCAAAGCGCTAGTATAGTAATGTACCGCTGTGAGAAGTTCCACCATTTTCCCCGCATGAGTTGATCGGCGTCTATCCGTCAAAACGTATCGTTTCGTAAGTGTGTCAATCGCACTATTATTCCACTGCTAATATTGCTATCATAACAACAACTACTTTTACTGCTGCGTGTGGTATAATTGTTCTCCTTTATCTGTCTTTTAGAAGAATTGTCTATACCCCGAGTATTTTCTCTTTTTGTCCTTAGTTCGGTTGTAAGCTGTCCCTATGCTCCTGATTTTTGCTCTTTACACTAAAGATTTCCGTTGAGACCTGTACCCCCAAACAAACTTGCTTTTAAATAGGTTCCATCGTATTTCTTTAGCATATTTACGGCCTACCTAGATTTAAACTTGATTATAATATTATATTGACCACCATATCTTATAGTGCATCCAAGCTGGATATTATGTATCATCTTCTCTTGTTACATTTCAGACATTAATTGTTTGTTTGTTTGTTTGTTTGTTTGTTTGTTTGTTTGTTGTCACTGAGAGAAATGAATAAACTGAACTTATTGCACACATGGAATTGATACATTGTTGGGAGACGTAATACGATGCATTAGAGGATACAATGTATTGTTATTCCATGCCAATTACACGTTGGTCTGAGAAGAACGAGTAAAATTTTACAAGCACAATAGTAGAAAGTTGATCAACGTCAGATTTAGAGTGAGAAAGTTATGAAATGTTAAAAATTTGATAATCTTTGAAAAACTCTACCACACAGTTCATGTGAATATGCAAATGAGTCACCTTGTGATGTCATAAGTCATAAGTCAATTACAGTAGGATAGGATATTATGGCCTACACGTGTTTGAGCCAAAAACTTAAAATTTAGGATGCCATGTTAAAACTATATGGCCAGTTGTGAGGCAATCACATTATCAACTCACTATTTGAATATTCATACAGATTGTTCAAGATCAATTTTCGTGAAAAAAAAACCACAAAAATTCTTATTTTTGTCTAATTTTAATCCGATTGGGATCAAAATTTCATCGTTGTTATTGCAAAATTGTACTATTTCTTTCCAGACTAACTTTTAATTGGCCCTGGAGTTACCCTTTAAAATACACTACCCTATCTGAGGGTGCGATATCCCCACACTATCTACTTTTACAGTACTGTCTGGGACCATCTTAAAGAAGAGAAGTCATATTGCCTCAGGAAAGATAATTATTTAAACATATGCACCGATGTTTACTATAAATCATGGAAAATAACCAGTATTAACACGTTATTGAGTAGGATCTCAACAAAACAGACGACGATCGAAGTGACCAATTCAGTCAACGCATGCGTAATAGAAAGTAATCATTCGAACAATCGGTCAATCAGTCAACCAATCAGTCAATCCAATAATCATTCAATCAATCAATCATCTAGTCTATCAGTTCCGTAATAATCTGTACGCTTTTATACACTTTAAAAGCTCGTACACTCCTCAAGCCCTTGGGAAAGCTAGCTACTGATCAGAAGCTGCCATCTTGCCAGATTTGAATCGGCACCTCTCAAAGATTGTCACCACAAACATTCCGTGGGAGAAATCGGGAAATCACGGCATGGAACTGGTTAAAATTATCAAAATGTGAAGAAAGTCAGAGAGACATCTACATAAAACCCAGGCCTACCTGATATGTAAAGCAGATGATTTTGGTAATCGTAGGTGCTCTGTTCTGACGCACCCCCGGCGATTTTATACAGGCCTGTCCCGTTGACATCGTAATCGTATGGGACGTAAAGCACTGAGATCGGGTCGAGGACGATCCTCGCCTCGACAAAACAGAAGAGCGACGCAGCGGCGACGGAGAGGACGAGAAGAGAGTTTCTCACTCGCGCCATCAGATTCGGATCCATGGTTCAAAGTTTGTGTCGTCTGCTCAGGATATCTTTGAGTGTGTCGTTCACGTCATCGGCAGTAGACCAATACCCTAGCAGTCTACGAGCGAGACAATAACCAGCAAATAATTATCCTCTCAGTCTGTGTTGGATCGGTTCCTGTTTGTGTGAAAACACAAAAGAGATCACAATGCAATGATGATTTTGGAAATGCAGGACAGTAATGCCAAACATTATACCAAAAAAAAAATAAACGTTTTTTACCTGATTCAGAGCACCCTCTGACATCCTCTCCCCCTCTCTCTCTCTCTATGTCTCCTCGTATTTTCCGAAATCACACACTGATTTTTGATTGACATTGCTGAAAATCACACATTAATGACCTAAAATGTATTACCGTCAATAAATTTATCAATTCTAATATCAAACAAAACAAACCCATATCAAAAGCTGGTCTGTTCGTCCTTTGAAAATAGGGCTAAGAAAACATTAAGATGAGTAATAGGCCTGATTGGAAAAAAACAGTTTTACGTCCAGTAGTGAAAGAAAGTGTCCTTTGCTAGTTTACCCGCATAAGCAGAATATAGAACAGAGAATAACAATCGGACACATTTCACTAAAATCTGACCGAAGCAGGAAAGTAATGACGATATGTTTTTGTTTTCAATGTTTGTTTGTTTGTCAGTTTCTAGAAACCCTGATTTTAGTCACAACCGCGCATTCACAACAGATGAGAATAAAGGCGCCATCTCCAAATGTAATTATTTGTAGCCGATAATGCAGTAAAAAAAAAAGACATGTAAAAGGAATTGATGTGAAAAGAATCGTTTTGATGGTTACACATGCCGTTTTGTATCAAACTTTAAAAATGGATCAGAAGTCCTTATTTCTCCTGTCGTCAAGAAGATCTTATTTCCTCCTCCATATAACCTCTGAAAATACATTTTCTCCCCTGGGCTGTAGACTCTCACTTAATTATTATATGTATGGCCACTATACTACTAGTAGTAGCCTTAATACAATATTATTGCATCCTCGTAATTCTGTAGTCATGGTAGTACGTCCGATGTGTTCAGTATCGCGCCATTTAGCCAAGTTCTGCAGATCGAGTCTATATCGGCTGATAATTTATTGCATATTCATCATTGAGTTTAAAGGGGATGGCTAGTAACTGATCAGTGGGAATCAGTGGGAATGCTGGGGGATGATTGTTCCAGTTCTTGTGGGATTCATTTAAGAGTACATTATATATCTATTGTTGTGTTAAAATTATTTGCTTCAGAACGGTCTCATATTCAAGTAATGTGCCGTTTAATGCCTCGTCATTGTACAGGCATGCTAACCTGGAAACATTAAATTACACTATTGTCAACATTGTTAAATCAACTGTTCTTACATCTGCAGAATGTAGTTGTCTGTATATCACTATTTGTACTGAGAAGATTCTGTTAGTGCCCCAGGTATTTTTGCCTTTCATTTTTGTTTTTCTTTATTTTGGTCCTACGTTGCATCCGTGCCCCTCATCTTGTCCACAGACAGCACAGTGGGAGCGTCCGTAAGCAAGACACTTTGTAATCATTTCCTGGTACTGTGGAGTGGAATTGAAGTTCACTGCCCACGGCTTATACGCATTAACTCGCACCTATATGATAAGTGAGCACGTTAACTATAGATGTGAATTCAAAACCTAAACGACACGTAGCCCATCCAACGAGTCACACCGAAAAAGCAAGTAAACGGAGTTGAGAAGTTAGGCATGTCTATTATTGGGATTATATATCAAATTCTATCTGCAAGGAATGTTTGCATGTGAATCACTACAAAGTCCCTGACAATGACAGAGAATAAACGTCATGGGTTGGAGATTCCGTATATAGCGCTCCCAGACTCCAGACGAATCAATATTTAATGTTGTAGCATACACCCAGTGTGCTGGAACGAGGCATCAATGACAAAGCAAAGTACGGGAAAAGAAAACAAAGACGTAAAAACAAATATAGAAGAAAAAAAATCGCAAGTTGACACTGAAAACAAAAACAAAAAACACGTTCATGCCAAACACTGCGCCTGAAAATGTCCAAACTTTCATATCATTTTGAGAAGCACATAATTTATCATCGCTAAGGTGAGTTGGTTCTGGTTGCGTGATGACATCAAACAAATTCTTGTAAAACGCTCGTTTGTTTGTTTTTTTTTTTTGTGTGTGTGTGTGTTTTTTTTTATGTGCCTCACTGAAACAATCCGATTTCCCCGGATTCAAGGCGCCTCCTACGATTTCCGTGCATAATATGACAAGCGCAATCACCGCATGTTAACTTATAACAGACTTTGATATGCGCCGCGATTGCTCTTCACATGGGCAGAACGAACATGCCTCAACCGACATCATACCGTGCTGATTTATTTTCATGATTGACGTTCACTAAGTGGGAGGTACAAGCCCAACGTACATGTATTTACAAAGATAAAGGGCTGTATACATGTTGATGGTGATGATGGTGTGGGCGTGGTCAACTAATAAGGGAGTTCCTAGTTAGCGCATGTCTCATTATTTTGACCCCTACACCACAGACTTTCAAATAATATGGAAATGACCCGTGACAGAGCATTTTTCGTTGAAGCATGCCACCTTTGTAATCAATGTCAATGAAATGCGTGTGCAGCTTTTGTTAAACATTATTGATGAATCACTTTCACCTGTGCGTTCTAACAAGGTGAAACTCACAGCTTAACATTCCAAATCCTCATTTACCTGAGGATTCTATTTGTTTGAATTAAAGTCAATGGCAAATACACAAACATTCTCATTTGACCTTTATTTTGCACATGCGCAAATCGCAACCATGAACTCCCTTATAGATCAGTGGTAAAGGCAGAAGGGCGTTCATTGCACAACCTGTCCGTCACAATACGGTCAACCTCACTTCAGTCGAACCTATCGGCACCGAAGACGGAAAAAAAAAAAAAACTTTCAACTTACGCGAATTTCGACTTACACAATACAGTCAATAACAGTTTCCGGCAGATTTTTTTTTTTCTTCTTCTTCTTCATCTTTGCCAATTACTAAACTTGTGCGAGGTCGACTTAGGTGAGGTTGACTTTGTGTGTGACTGATATCTGGCCATCACATTCTGCCTACGTCAAAGCATTGGAAATCACAGGTGTAATCGCAAAATGTGCGAATCAAACCAAGGAGGTTCAAGAGATGGAGTAACAACAGTGTTATTCCCTTTGATCCCATGTTTGATGCCGCCACTAAGAAATATTTGAAGTATGTGCTAAACTGGAGCTGCCTCAAAGATAGGAAGACAATGTGGCATTGCATCATGACTCGTCACTCTGAATGGAAGATCGCTGTCCCTTCTTATGAATCATGAGCGGTACATAAAGGTACAGACACAGGGATGTGCGAATAAAAATTCAACAAAAATTGATGAAATAAAAAAATAAAATTACCAGACTTTACATGATTTTACACCAAACTAACATACAAATGAATAAAGAACTACACTTGAAGATTACACCATATTAGTTTCATTTGTCGGAAGTAATCGGAAAGATGATAAAATCGACTTTCCAGTAAGGGAGCAGTTTAAATATTTTCACCACGTACGGCTCAGATTTACACTTTTTGACATAATCCTGGACAGGAGTTACTTTCTTTTTCATATGCCTTATTATTAGCTGAAAATTTGATTTCCTTTGATACAAAAACAAACAAAATATAGCCGACATTATGTTATTGTTCCAAATGAATCATCTCTTTGCTCGGAAAGACGGCAGCATCAAACCCCGATCATCAAAGTCACAAATGCAGCTGTGGAATTCTTTTGTACGTCAAAAGAAAACTGACAGCTGTTTGAATGTTTACAGCCAGTTGGAACTCCATTTCCCATTTCCCTCCTTGATCAAACTAGGACTGTTGTGCTTATAAGTAATTGTTCTAACATGATGACACATATATTTCTCGCGCTCAAACGTCATGCAGTTGCCGGAGATAGAGTATCATGTACTTTGAATTATAGACTGTGGTGTGGTAGTTGCATTATGTTTTTTTCTTAAAAACAGAAGTTCAATTCCCGATCACATCCTCTGACAGGATCCGGGCATTTCATCTCTTTGAGGTATCATCTGTTTGTTCGGAAGGGAATGTATATGTGTTATAGTTGCGTATGACGTGAGTGAACTTTCGAATTATGATAAGAAGGGAAAAAATAACATCGGAATGTGATGACTTACTAGCAAATCACAATGTAATAGAAAAAAAGTTATACATTTACTTCATCAGTTTGCAAATGCAAAAAGCTCGGAATCTACATACACATACAATAATTCAAGACAACATGATGCGTAAAACAACACGTGTACTCTAAATACATATTATAGGCATTATTTACCATTATTTTGCAGACGAAACAAAAAAAAATCCAGCTTTAGTGCTTCAAAATAGTTGTAAAATGTGAGCGAGGAAGGGAAACAACCAGTGTAAAAAAAAAATAAAAAAAGTTAATCAGTATAATCAATTAAGTATTGTTAATTGGGATGGCTTTATAGTAACTGATCAGTGGAAACTAGTGGGAATGCTAGGGGATGATTGTTCCAATCCTTGTGGGGTTCATTTAAGACTACATATTCTTATGTGAAAATTATTTGCTTCAGAATGGTCTCATATTCAAGTAATGTGCAGTTTCATGTTTCCAGGTTAGCATGCCTGTACAGTGACGGGGCGATCGTTAACGGCCCGTTAACGATCGCCCCGGAAAACATCGCCCCTGGAAACATTAAACTGCACGTTACTTTAATATGAGACCATTTTGAAGCAAATGATTTTCACATAAGAATAGATATATAATGTACTCTTACAGAATCCCACAAGGATTGGAACAATCATCCCCCACCATTCCCACTGATTCCCACTGATCAGTTACCAGCTGTCCCCTTTAAATTAAAAAAAAAGTGAACAAAATTGTTTAGACTAGACCGTCTACAGTTAGTTTAGTGAGAAAAACAGTGATATCTCCTTATTTTCGGCTTTATTGCAAAATCTTTATATGGTAAGATGTTATGTGACACAACTGACCTACACATATGCATCAAATGTGATAACTCGAACATTTCTTAAATCACTGCTCCCAATGGTATACAGTACCTTTAATGCTATACACTCGCTAAATTAGATTGTTTCCCTACCCCCCTGCCCACGAGATGGAAGCTAAAAGGCACACAACGTATTGTGCTGTAAACATCAAATTATCTGAACATGAAGAAACAGACATGAGGATGACAGTCCATTGTCAATATTCGAGCGTTTTAACCGTGTGAACGGTATAGCCTAACGGTGAACACAGTGTGACGCATCGTGTTTTACAGTGTGAACGCAATGTACTTCACAGTGTAAACACAATGTGAAATAGTGTATTCACGCTGTTTCCACTCTCGAATTTTTAAGGGATCGTATAGTTTTGGTTGAGACCTAATTTCAGATTTTTAACATTTTTTTGTGAGATAATGAGAAATCTCTTATGAAATATGAAAGCATGTAATTCTATGAGGAATTCAACTTTTATTTGATGAAAATTGGTTTTGAAATGGCTGAAATATCAAAAAAGGGTGATTCTGATAAAGTGTGGGACCCACACTTTATTACGGTCGCTTTGTTTTACTTTGTTTTTGAATGTTTCAGTCATTCCAAACCCGTTTTTCATCAAATAAACTTTGAATTCCTCTTCTCCACCATGGTATGCTCTGTACTATATCATAAGTGTTTTCTTGTTATCTCACAAAAAGTTAAAAGCCCAATTCTCATCTCCACCATTGCTGTATCATCCCTTTAAACAGTGCGATCCACAGTGTGATTCACAGCGTGGTTCCAAAGAGCTACTACCCACAGCCCTTTGGTGGGGTGGTTCACAGTGTAGTACACACTTTGATTCCCACCTGATTTACGCTGTGGCAGGGCTGGCTTTTCATGAAGAGACAGACATGACAATGACAGATTACTGTCAATATGGTGTTTTGAAAACAAACAAAAAAATAACATTATTTTATTTTGCCACAGAATGCCGCACCATAGAGCAAACTTATCTAATGCAGCAGAGATAGAGTGAGTGAGAGTGAGAGTGAAGAAGAAGAAGAAGAAGAAGAAGAAGAAGAAAGAGAGAGAGGGGCGGAGAAAGGAGTGAAATCACCTACCTTCAGTAATTGCAACGCAGGCGTCGAAAGAAAGCGTGAGTGTGTTGGAACTATGTAAAGCAGAAAAGTACATACCCACTGTCATTGCTGATCACGGAAGTGGTCCTCGTTGAACATTACCTAGATGGCAAGTGAGTTGGAGTCGTTGCGAGGTGCGCTTGCCATGACAAAAACTCCGTACCGCGTGAATGGCAGCGTAACATCTACAGGAATGTCAGGATATTGTTTCAGGTGGATTGTTCATGTCGACCTCCTTTGAACTCTAAGGTTGGAAACATTTTTCGCAGTGTATTGCGTCGAGTGTTGCTCATCATATGTAATTCCCGGGCGTACTGCCAAATTTCTTAAACGTGTGGGGGAGGGGGGAGAGCTAGGAAGGGGGGGGGGGTGCAGAGAAAAAGTAGGAGAAGCTTTGTGTGAAGCGGTGCCCAAGACAAACAGATAACAATCGGCAGCGGTTTACCTGAAGAGATCTCTAGCCGCTTTGCGCTCCGGGAATGTAATGTTATCCGTGGAGAAAACGCTCAGTTCGGTTCCACACGAAATATCCGGGCCAGCTAGTCCCCAGTTTCCGCAACCCTAATTCACTCGCAAAGTTTCGACCTTCCGTCGGTTCTTAACCCACATGACAGTAATCAAACGACAGCGAGCTGTGGTTTGGCTCCGCGCAATAAAGACAGCACAGACGGAACAATAGCAGCCGTATTTTTATGCTTCCCTGCCACCAAACTATAAGTTGTAACAGACTGATGTATATTTGCTTGCGCAGGGAATTTGATTTTAAATCATTGTATAAATTCATTGTCAGTACGAAATAATTCGTAAAGTTGGGATTAAGTATTGATGATTTGCCAGAATTGCAACTCTATAGAGGACATTGTTCATGCCTTCATTGAACGCAAACTCTACACAAAAAGTTTCTTACGCATGCCTAGGTATAAAGGAGTTAGTTACAAGATATAATACCAGGCACTATCAACAAAATTGATATCAAAGCGTTACATTAATTGTTGAAAATAGAGTGGAGAAGACAGTATAGTATTTTTGTTTTTGTTGTTGTTGTTTTCAATAGTACTCCGGAGTATTGACATGAGCTTGTTTTAGATCAAAACATAATCTAGTAATGATAAAAGAAGCCGCTCTTAAAAATATGTATTGATGAGAGAAATAAGAACGAGAATAGCAGTACAATCTCATATGAAACATAGAAAAACTTTGAAAAAAAATGAACACACACTACGATAAGGATTATTGAACCTCTAAAGCACGATTTTGTTTGTTTTACTCTCAATGTGATACCAGTATGATCATACTATTTTGATTGTGCATTTTGAATGGAATCTTGCGTAAATCTTCAGACGAGGCGAAAAAAAAAATCAATCCTTAATCAAAAAATTAAAAAAACATCAAGGTGTAGATGGAAGGTTGGCGCAAAACTGTTCAGCAGAACTCTATCAATATCAAACCATCAATGAATGGTTCTCTAAAAAAACAGGAAAGAGCTAAATTATGACATGACATGAATCTTATCATATCCTCGTTTGTTTGACCTTTCATTATAAAGTAGGACCCTATGTATCTGATAACAAATAGAATGGAACGTAGAACTATCAAGTTTTCATAGGTTCCAATGAAGAAACGAAATAACAACAGTAGTAGAAGGATAAAATATCACTTACTGTTAAACTTTCCGAATTACTTATGACTCCCTTCTGTGGAGATTTCACATAGCACTGACACGCGTAATCAGTGACAATTCCGGAAACAGCAACTTCCGCCTAGCGTGTGAAGAAGATTACGTAAACTGCATAGAGCCTCAATTAGAAACGAAACCGCAATTCGTTACCGATGTCGTCGACAATAATGATTCTGTAAGCGCCCATATCTTATGGTATGGTAAGGTATAGTGCTGTATGGAATGGCATGAAAAGGAGTTATTGTGTTATTTCAATGTTTGAAAAGAAAATTTATTATGTAAAATTCAAAGACAAACGAACAAAAATAGTTACAAACGTATCTGATAATCACGGCGAATTAACCCTATTCAGCAATACAAATAGGGTACCCCATAGCTCTATAACAGGGGAACTTCACTAAACCGGTAAAATGCCATCGTTTGGAAATTTCTCAGAGAGGAGCTCTAATCTTCACCATCATTCAGTTGGCACAAAGTACTAATGCCACATCGGTGGGCTCACGGAAAATGTTCCATATTAGTTGTCAGATGGGTTGCATTCGAGAAACTAGGTCCTTTATGTTCTTTTTTCAGTTTCCAGCTCAAGTTGTGATTGGTACTCCCTCGCCTTCTATTGCATTCCACTTTCCCTTGACGCTGAAATATTAGTATTGAATCTCGCGGAATGCATTCACAATAATATTGATTATTCCCTCCCGCTTGGCATACGAAACAGCTTGTGATTATCTGCAAAATATTGTATACTTAGGCTCTTCCGAAAAGAAATAGACTGTCGTGGCTCAATTTTGGGCTCATTAGAGTATTCAGTTTATGTACAAAATGTTTCCCCATAATCGCTCTTTTCCAACTTGTACTTTCATGGTATTCAAGTAAGGTGTCTTGGAGATCCCCAATGTATACGATTGAAAAGAAACAAAAAACAAACAAACAAACAAACGCTAAAGGAAGCTGAAAGCATGCTAAACGGCATACTATGTACTACGCGGATAGGCTATAGTGATTGTGACTTTTCCTTAAAAAGTGTATGTATTATACTATCTTATTTGATTGCAGCATGCAAGTTTTCAAATAAAATTTGGTACGAATCTTCAAAGGTCTACCAAGGAGGGATTTCCCCTCCAGACACGTTGGCGATCATTGGTAATTATAGCCCTTCTAGAAGGAGTGCAAATGGGTGACCACCAATGCTAGCAAGAATGGCTGTTCCTTTATATAGGCCACTGACATGAAGAACTGTTCTTGGTTGATATAAAGATATCATACAATCACCATTACGTTCTATGACTTTAGCCTTGACACCCTTAATGGTAAGTCCATAGGTGACCGTGCATCACAAAACGAACAAAAAGTCGCAGCCCTTGATCTTGCGTGAGGACCTCAAAAAGGTGATACAGGTCAACCCAGTCAATCTTGAGTTTTTCATACTTTCTGAAAGAGTTATACTTCGTCTTCATTATTCTTACGTTCGGGGTTATCAAACGAATTGGAAAGTGTGTTTTCAGCAGTTTTTATACAACACCTTTTTTGTAGAGTAGTGCGATTAGGTACGTCTTTAGAGGTCCCGTTTAATTTCTTTAAAATTCTTTGCACGCCTTTCACTTTCAACCGTAATAACTTTTGAATAGATAGTGCTACTGCTTTGAAAGTTGGCATTTATTATGGACAGAATGTGTTAATTAAGCATGCTTAATTTCAGCTCAATCTGATAATCCCTTCATTGTTGATGCTCCAGTGGTTTACATCATGTGTTTTGTCTCTTTCACAACGCCCTCTTGCGCGGCTTGGTAAAGATTAAACGCTTGAATAGACCTTGTACTTCAGAGCCTCTTTTCTCAGTTCACACCTTTCCAGAGTGTATGATTTCTTTCCAATATTTAGATAGGTTAGGAGAGTCCATTTAAATTGAGTTAAACATCATTTTAAAGCTTAGAATCTGCTCTTACAATATCTGCCCTTAACTAAAAATCCATGTCTGGCGACTTTTTGTTGGTTTTGTAGTGCAGGGTCACATAGGGTCCATGGTAGGTCAATGATTATATCTCTGTAATGTGTTCGACTTCTTGCTTCATTGGTGGAGTCAATTTATAAGAAACAAGTACATTATTTTACCCTCGTTTAAAGGGATAGTGAAGTTTTGGTTTAAGTGAGGATTCAATTTTAACTTTTGCGAGATGATTAGAAACCACTTATGGGAATATGAAAGAGCATACAATTCTAAGAGGAAATCAATGTTTATTGGATGAAAATCGACTTTGAATGACTGCGATATCAAAAAAAAAAAGGAAGACAAAGTGGTCATACTATTTAAAAGGTGCGTCCCAATTCTTATTAGAACCTCTTTGTTTCTGGATATCTCTGCTATTTCAAAACCAATTTCATCAAATAGACGTTGAATTCCTCTTAGACCTACATGCTCTGTTATACAGTGTATTTCATTAGAGGTATATAATTATCTCACATAACATAAACATGAAGCCAGGTCTCAACCAAAAACATAAAAATGCCAACCTGTACAACTCACGTCCTAAAAGACGCAGTGTGTATTTCTTAGGTCTTGCGTGAGGTCTCCAATTTCATTCCAAGGACTCAAAGCCGTGACTAAGCCCGTCAGACGTTCAGTCACGCGTTGCCAATCATTGAACCCTAACTTCTCAATACCGAAAGACTGTAATTCTTCGTTTCTATGTCAAGATTTCCATCCTATATTGGGCACGGAGTAAGAACGATATTGACTGTCACAATTTCGGGAGTTATGAAGCAGATCCAGTTTCAATCCTCGGAAAGAGAAAGTAGATGAATCGCCAATGAATTCAAAGCCCGAATTAAGAGAGAAAATACATGATATTCAGTGATCATGGTGATAGAGAGCGGTAAATGGTGATCCATTCAGTAGATTATATATGTGACCCTGCACCTCAAAACAAACAAAAAGTCGCCAGACATGAATTTTTAGTTAAGACCGTATTCATAAAGAGCAGACTTTAAGCTTTAAAATGATGTATAACTCAAATCAAATGGACTCTCCTAACCTATCTAAATATTGGAAAGAAAGCACAAACTCAGGAAAAGTGTGAACAGAGAAAAGAGGCTCTGAAGTACAGTTTCTATTCAAGCGCTTAATCTTTACCAAACCGTGCTGGCTGTGCGATGAATAGGACAAAAAGCAGGAAGTAAGCCACCAGAGTAACAACAATGAAGGAATTATCAGATTAAACTAAAATTAAGCATGCCTCATTAACACATTCTGTCCATAATTAATGCCAACTTTCAAAGCAGTAGCACTATCCTTTCAAAAGTTATTAGAGTTGAAAGTGCAGAGTGTGGACAAGGCTTTTCAGAAATGAAAAAGGGATTCTAAAGACACACATTATCACGCTATTCTACCAAAAATGTTCAAGATAAACTGCTAAAAAACACACTTTCCTGCCCGTTTTATGATACCAAATTTTGGCATAATGTAAAAGAATATCTGCTCTTTCAGAAAATATGAAAAAGTCAATTTCAACTAGATTGACCCATTTCACTTATTTTCAGTCCTCATGCAAAATCAGTGTGTGCGACTCTATGTTCGTTTTGAGGTGCACGGTCACATATATATCAAGGTGTGTTGACCAGGTAAACTAGTCTCGTTAATGAAATGATTCCAGGATTTGCAGACCATTACGTAATAATTTGTTATAGTGGATCCCATTGAAACTTGTGTGTATTTTCTGGTCGAGGGAAATCTTTAGTATAAACGTAAGCATTGATAAGTCTGCATGATTACAAAAGTCAAATTCGATTTGTTGTTAATATTTTGTGTAATGTTTTTATTTCTGCGAAGGAGGTGGGGTCCGTGAACTCCTAGATAAATTTGCAGGTATACTGTAAAAGAAAAAAAAAATGTTTTAGGTTAAAGGGATGGCACAGTATTGGTGGAGATGAGAATTGGCCTTTTAACTTTTTGCAAGATACCGAAAAAACACTTATACTATAGTACAGAGCATACCATTTTAAGAGAAATTCAAGGTTTATTTGATGGAAATCGGTTTGGAATGACTGAAACATCCCAAAACAAAGTAAAACAAAGCGATCGTAATAAAGTGTGGGTCCCACACTTTATTAGAATCGCTCTTTTTTGGGATATCTCAGCCATTTCAAAACCAATTTTCGTCAAATAAACGTTGAATTCCTCATAGAATTACATGCTCGTTCATATTTCATAGGAGGTTTAACATTATCTCACCAAAAAATGTTAGAAACCTGAAATTAGGTCTCAGCCAAAACTATACGATCCCTTTATGACATCAGAGCTGATGCCTGGTCATATTTCTTTTTTTTTTTCTTAAGTCTCAGTCAGCCCTGATCTATGCAAAGTGTGTGTTGTTTTTTTTTTCAATTTTTCCCCATTCCCTCCCGTTCCTTTCTTTGATAATGATATTGCATACATTCAGTAAAGCGCATACCTTACCCCCCAAAATAGGCATGCTACAGCCTTTATTCTCTCTTGCACTGTCACCTGCACACACGACGCACTGTCACTCGCACACACCTACACTTTTATTGTCTACTATACCATGCAGTAGTCAATAGGCGTTTTCACATCAGCCCGATAAAAATCCAAGCTCGAGATATTTTCCTATTTCCCAAGTCAGAAAATTTCGAAACATCGGGCTGATGTGAAAACGCCTAATGGTGCTGCGTGCTGGTGTTTGTTTGTTTGTTTTTTTCTTGTTTTAAAGCGCCAAGTCACTATTTTTCTTTTCTGTTTTTTTTTTTTCTCTAGGAAAATGTGTTTCGTGTATTAATATTAAGAGTTTTATGAGTACATATATAATTGGTGTTGTATTATATTGGTATCACATATTCAGATAGGGCCTCTCCACGTCAAGCTCTGCTTATGATGACGGTCCCCTGTATTGATTTCTCCTTTGTTAATAGATACAGTATGCCTTAATATGTTATTTTGATTCATATGTCACTTCAGACTGATGTTGTTACGCAAATGATTTTTTTTTGTATTGATTTGTATGTTATATGTATCATTCTGTTTTCATTTGCAATTGTATTCGGAGAAAGAAAATGCAGAAATAAACCAAACCAACCATAAAACTGCTACCAGAGTCTCCGATATCATGTAAATCTAAGGCAATGAAATTATCAAGGCTTAAAGGGATTGAATAGCATTGTTTGAGATGAGGATATTCAGTTTTCATCTTTTGCGAGATACTTGATAGAAGCCATTTTATGTAATGTTAAGGAGCATACTATTCTATGAGGAATTCAAATTTTATTTGATGAAAATCGGTTTTGAAATAACTGATATAATTATATCCAAACACAAAATAAAACAAATCGATCCTAATGAAATGTGGGCCCAAACTTTTATTAGGATCACTTCGTTTTGGATACCTCAGCCATTTCAAAACCATTTTTTTTTTCAAATAAACTTTGAATTCCCCCCTTGCATAATATGCTCTTTTATATTTCAAAAGATGTGTCTCATTATCTAAAAAAAAAAAATGATATTCAAAAATATTAGAAAGTTTAAGCTTCACACCATCCGAAACTATATCATTCTAGATTATGAAATTATGAAGTTTCAATATTTTTTGCAATTTTTGCACTTTTCGAATAGTTTATAATGAATATGCTTCTAGTGAGTGAGTTGATCAGTGTTAATTATGTCATCATTTCACAATTTTCCATTGATGGTGTAAAAAAAAAGACAGACGACAGAAATTAATAGAACATTCTTCCACTATAAAAGTGTGAAATATATGATATTACTCCTGGCTGAAAAACTTTGACTTCCTCAATTTTCATCCGACTTTGATCAAATTTTCACCGTTGCGCATATAAATTTATACTTATTCTTAGCAGACTATTTGTAGCAAGTTCTGTATTTTCCCTTGAACTCATAAGAATCCTACGAACAGTATAAAATCCGTGTATGGTGAACGGATTTATCACACTTGACATTATGGAAGAGAGGGGGGTCACCTTTCACACCCTGAACCTCTGTCCTAAGATTCAATCTGTTCGTCAGTAGCATTTTTCCGCAGATTGTCTTCTTAGGATATAAAACCATCATCCAGTAAACAACTACTAAGCACGGGAATATTTTGCTCACAGATCTTTCAATAGTGACAGCAGAGTGTTAAAGATTTTGGTATGCTGATGTTGCTGAAGTTTTACAAGCACTTGACCATCAATAACTTAGCACAGATAGAAAGCTTTAGCCATGGTGACCCAACAACATTAATGTTAAACAAGGTCTTTTAAAGTGTTTGACAGTATCCTCTTTAATTAACATATTACGTTTTAGACACAATGATAAACTACATCAGATTGTGTAGTGATTATAAGAAAAAAGTTTGGGACAGGTGAAATCGCTTTGAGTTCATTGCCTTTTAGGATTTGATGCGAATGAATACTTTCGAATCCCCCGCACGAACTCTTTTCAGATGATATGGGTAGATGACAGTAAAACAATACTTCCGGTCAGACGAAAGTCTATACCCTGGATATTCGTACGTGCTGTTGTTGTTTTTCTTTTCTAAAATGAATGAACAATATGAAAGAAGTGTCTTACTATAACGGTCACAAAGCCATGCCCTGCTTTATCAAGCCCTTTGTGCGCTTTGAGTTTCGATTGGCACAAAAAAAAAGAAAGAAAGAAAGAAAGAAAGAAAGAAAGAAAGAAAGAAAGAAAGAAAGAAAACCAATAGTGTTGTACACACAATCGACATTCCCTGGTACGTAAAGTGTTATAGACCTCTTCGCGCTCTGTGGATTGTGTGTTTTCCCTTTCGAAAGTGTAGGAGAGAACATGGAGCTACGTAGCTCCATGGAGGGAAGAAGGGAAGAAACTTAGATTACATCGATACCAAAGGCCATATATTTATAAATGGGCCTGCCTTTAAATTGCGCAACCACAAAGTGGACACTGACACTGTACTATAGCAGTCCTTTAACCCTCTGCATGCCACATAAATGTCCTGTTCATGGGTATGTGTGTGAAATCTGTACATATTTGACTCACTGCCAGAGTAAGGATTAACAAAAGTAAACAAGAGGAAATCTGTGGCATTTTTGGAAACACATGCTAATGGTTCATATACGAGCAAGATCAACCAGTTAAGACAATAAAAAATAATGGCTATTAGAGTGGGTTACAGTTCATTAGTCCGAAGGTTCGATGTTCCGAAGGTTCTTTAGTCCAAAGGTTCGTTATTCCGAAGGCCCGTAATTCCGAAGATTCGTTATTCCGAAGGCTCGTTAATTCGAAAATGAAATAAGGTTTGTTATTCCGATGGTTCATTAATCCGAAAATGAAATAAGGTTCGTTAATCTGAAGGTTCGTTAATCCGAAATGAAACAAAGTTCATTATTCCGAAGGTTCGTTACGGATCCCATTTCATTTTCGGATCAACAAACCTTCAGAATAACGATCCCTATTTCATTTTCGGATTAACGAACCTTCGGAATAATGAAACCTATTTCATTTTCGGATAAACGAGCCTTCGGAATAGCGAACCTATTTCATTTTCGGATTAACAAACCTTCGGAATAACGCCACAAATGTTCGGATTAACGAACCCTTTTTCATTTTCGGATTAACGAACCTCTAGGTGTAGGGAATTTGTGTGTTTCGGATTAAAGAACCTTCGGAATAACGAACAGCACCCATTTGAGTGGCCATAAGGATAATCATCTATTTCTATAAACACATCTGGTCAGCCGTCTTAGTTAGACCCTAAGTGATTCTGGCGTAATTTGTGCATAACAGACTCTCTTATTTTCGTCTTTTCTTTCACGCTTATTCTGTCGGGGGGGGGGGGTGCGTTTATATTTTCTGTTTCCACATCCGGGTTTCATCAGCTAACATGCAAAAAAAGGCCTCTTACCTGCACGCATGCGAGTAATTTTTTTTTTTAAGGGTCTGCGTATGCCGCGTATTGTTACAACAGACTTACAACAGAGGTAAAACGGTCTCAATATACCACCCCTGGTCTGTAGAGAATTATTGTGCTAAAGTGGAATGTTTAAAGATTGTGGACTCCCCAGCCAGCAAATATTAAATAACAAGATGTATCATCCATCCTCTTGAACCACGGATAAAACGACAGCAACAAAAGCATTTTAGCTACTTGTGTTGGTAACAATGCCTGACATCAAACTTATGATATGTGACAGATGAAGGAATTAATACAAGTTCCCGCTTACTTCCACATACACCATTATGTACATTATATAGTTCCCTGGTATCCCTGGTATAAAATAAGCTAACGGATAGGAGACAATGCTTGTTTACTTTGGTTTTGTTCTGCTCTGTGGTTGTTTATATATTATTTGGTCCTTATTCTGCCGGGTTTTTTTTCCCTTTTCTTGAAGGATCAAAAACAATCACAAGAATGGAGTCGTTTTGACCGTGTCCACGACCTCACTTTCCTATGCCAGTTCGGGTTCTAGTGGAAATGAACTATCAAGGATACGGTAATAACATGGGGAACGCAGGCGGGAAAATACCCAATAATCCGCCACACAATGAGATAATGAAGGAAGCAGAATCGCCTGGCGTACGACGATTTATGGTGGCAATAAAGCGAAAAGAAGAGAACTTGTTCGATTGGATGATTACGGTGTTCTAGATATGCCTGATTTGATCGGTCATGGACGGACGCAGGTAAAGTCTATCATTGGACGTAAACAACAGACGGACAACAGTCAAGAGAGTCCGAATCGAGAAATCAATCGTAGACATCGCATACTTTGATACCGCGGAACAGAGAAAGAGGATTTCCTCACAATTTCTATACGGCGAATAGTTATACGGAGTAAATTCAAACGTGTCAACGTATCATTGCGTGCAGAAGAAAAAGGAAGAACTTATGTCGTTTAAAAGTACATTATAGGCAGGGCATTATTTCAGTTTCAGCAAAACCACACGTAGGCAAAGCTATTTCCTGTGAGTTTATTTTGTTACAGTTTTATAGATATTCTTATCAAATCTATTTTCTTGGATATGCCTACGCACAAAACTGAAAATAGATTTCATCTTGACAAAGGATTTACAGTTCTTCCATGATTCGAGTCTAACTACACATTACAAAAAAAAAGAATCAATACAAATCAATACAAATGGGAATAATAACCTTGATTCCTAAAGGAAATAAACCTAGACATTTGTTAAAAAATTGGCGCCCGATCACTTTACTGAATGTAGTTTACAAATTGGCATCCGGTTGTATTGCAAATAAACTCAAGGGCGTTTTGTCTTTTTTAATACATGAAAATCAAACAGGATTTTTGAGTGGTCGCTTCATTGGCGAAAATATACATCTATTATATGACACGCTACTTTATACTGAATTAAATGATATAGCAGGCATGCTTCTTGTTGTCGATTTCGAAAAAAGCTTTCGATTCCGTATCGCATACTTTTCTATTCAAGGTCCTGGATTTTTTTCACTTCGGTCCATCTGTAAAGAAATGGATCAAGTTATTTTATGCAAATGCATCCTCTTGTGTATTAGTTAACGGATACTGTACAGATAGATTTGAAATAGGACGAGGGTGTCGCCAGGGAGATCCTTTGTCCCCCTACCTCTTTTTGTTAGTCAGTGAAATACTTGGTATCCTAATACGACACTCGGATTCTTTAGTCGGATTGTATATGAATGGGAAATCGCTTAAACTTTTGCAATATGCAGATGATACCCTTTTGACACTCAACGGTTCAACCCAGGATTTACAAAGTGCTCTTACAATACTTAATGAATTTGCAAATATGTCCAACCTCAAAATTAACGTAACTAAAACTCAAGTAATATGGATTGGGAAGAACAGAACTTTCAAAAAAGAGATTTTACACGAGTACAAATTAAACTGGATATCTGAAGGATATTTCAGGTACCTGGGCATTGATTTTTCAGTTAAATTATCTGAAATGGTTAATCACAATTATCAAGAAAAGGTTAAAGAGATAAAACGTCAGATAGCGATATGGCTGAAAAGAACATTGACTCCCTTAGGGAGAGTAACGATAGTAAAATCCTTATTGATACCCAAACTGAATTATTTGCTTTTATCTCTTCCAGAACCAAAATTAGAAATTATGAATGATGTTAACCGATCTTTTTATAAATTTATATGGCACGATAAACCTGATAAAATAAGTAGGAAACAAATGTGCCAATTATACAGTGATGGTGGGGTTAAAATGACAGATATTTTTATACATTCTAAATCACTCAGAATATCATGGATAAGAAGATTCTTTTGTTATCCAAGTAACAAAAATTTCACTTTACATATGTTCCAATCATTCTTGCCTCCATCATACACATCTCTCCACTCATTCATGGGGGCTGAACATTACAAAGAATTAGCCATTTCAATGCGCAACCCATTTTGGAAAGAGGTATTATTAGCCTTTTCAGATTTAACTCAGTTCATTGTAGATAATATCGCATGTCAACCCCTTTGGAACAATCCTAGAATACAAGTTAATAATAATGTAATTTATTATAAGTCATGGTGTGTTAAGGGGGTACGTTTTGTTAACGATGTTCTAGAAACAGATGGAAAATTTCTTTCATATTTTGATTTTCAACGTAAATACAATGTACAAGTAAGCTTTCTTCAATATTATGGCTTGTGTAATGCTATTCGATTTGGTTATAATAAAAATGTTATACCTAAGATTATGGAACCTACATGTATTATCCCTGAAACATTGTTTTTAATACTGAAAGTGAAAAAAGGTTGTGCACATATCTACCAGGCTTTCTTGAAACATAAGACAAAGGAATGTAAAAGTCTTATAAAATGGAAACAGGAGTTTGATTTTGACAATATCATTTGGAGTTTTTATTACCAAATTCCCTTTTATTCAACTGTCGATGTAAACATGAGATGGTTTCAGTTCAAGATGCTAAATAGAATTATATATTTATATATTTTATATAAATATTATAAATATATATATATATATATATATATTATATATATATATATATATATATATATTATAATATATTTTTATATATTTTTATATTTATATACTTTATATGAAAGATGCTTTATTGAGATTTAAATTAGTAACAGATAACTTATGTACTTTTTGTAATAACAGCGAAGAAACAATTATGCATATATTTTGTTCTTGTATATATTCAAACGAGATATGGTCAAAACTTGAGCTTTGGCTGTCCCGTAATGCTATTCATATTAAGCTTACAAATCAAAATAAATTATTTGGTTTTTATGGACGTAATAACAGTGCCCTCAATTGCATTATGATTATAGTAAGGAAAGAAATTTTTACAGCCAAATGCAAAAATTGTTTGCCAGTTTTTGAACAAATCATGTCAGCGATAAAAAGTTATTATGATATGGAAAAGTATATATGTAAAACAAATCTGAAAGAAAAGAAATTTATGAAAAAGTGGTTACATTTTACTAAATGTTTCTGATTGTGTTTTCTTGTGAAATGATTTTTCAGGTAATTTTCTGACACTTTGAAAAGAATTTGCAATTTATAATTGATTTTTGTAACTGTTTGCTGTTCTTATTGTATTTAGAATGGCCAAGAATATCATGTGTTAAATCTGCATGTACATACATATCTCTTTTTGCATATATTTGTGTGTATGATATTATTCAATAAAGGAACCCTGTGGAAGGGGGAAAAAAATGAAAAAAAAATACAAATCATAAATAAATCACTATTTAAATGTTGTTTTAACATGACATTCAGGGGTCCTATAATAACGTATTTTCTTCATTCATGATTTCATCTCATTTATTTCTCTCATATTCTCTCTATCCTCATCCCTCTATTTCTGCCTCTCTCTCTCCTTCTCTCTCATGGCCGACGCCACGTTGTTAAAAGTGGGGAGGGGTGGGGCAGTTTATATTTCTGGTGCCACTTCCGGGTTTCGTCAGCTAACAAGCAAAAAAGACCAAAGCTTAGTGGGGGGAGGGGGGCAGGTGGTTAGACCCTATGTATTCCTATCTATATTCCAAAAAAAAAGATGGGGAACCCCGAGCCCCCCCCCCCCTTCAGCCCTGTGCAATTCTTTCATAGTCTATCTGTCACACCATATGTCACATCTTAGCTTGATCGACGCTTTATTCGTTAAAAAATCTTAACACGGTAACTTTCCTGAGACTATAATTTATTCTCTTCAATATATGTTTCTTCTTTGAGTGGTGATCTGCATGGATCTCGTCCTGCATGGTGATGCACGTAACCCTAAACAGTGCAAAACACGCGAAAAGGGTCAAAAAGATGGTGTTTTCTGCATCCAAAAATAACCTCTTTAACGAGTGACTTCTGCCAGTATAAATCCCCATGTTTTCGCAGCCATCTCTGATTTGCCCTTGACCAATGTTTGCACGTCGCCCATGGCAACGATCGTCCCATTTTCTCAGCCAAGTGGCACACAAACATATCCGTTTCGTTGCTGAGGTTTACCCTAATTGGATGTCAGATCCGGCGTCAAAACGCATTTTTTTTTTCCCTGTTGTTGTTGATGTCGTCGTTGCTGTACTTTTAAATCTCATCGGTTTCTGGCTTCTCTGAACGGCCTTCTTGGTGACTGATTTTTTTGTTCTTTTTTTTTTAACACGCTAGAATTCCACAAATATTCAGGCGTGTGGCCGTTGCGTTACTTACCGTAATATATACATTGTAAATTCTTATACAATCAGCTGACAATATTCTCAAGTTTGGTATCATACGCAATGAATGGAAAATCTGTCCTTTCTTCAGCTTTTATACTTAAACATATCTCTTCTTCTTCTTTTTTTTTTTTCGTTCGTTCGTTCCGCGTAAATAGGTATGTCTCGGAGGTCCCATTTTTACATATCAAAACCGTTTTACACACTCTTCTTAACCATTTTGAGAAGATGGTGCTATCGCATTGAAAGCGTCATAAGTAGAATGTACTTAATGAGCATATAAGTGTGCTATATTCGTCAGTATGAATGTGACAATCAATTCATCGTAATTGCTATGGAGTTTCATTTTCCTGCTTTTTCCACAGAGCACTACCTGCTAGGTGAGATTAAACACTTGGAATAAAAAATGTAAACCCAAATTTCTATGTAACCTCATTTCTCAATAAACGCTTTTCCAAATGGTCTACACTCAAAGAGAGTAAATTTGCAATGAGTTATACTGTTATGCATTTTAAAGTTGTATTGTCTGGTCTTTCAGAATCTTGCCTTAAATGAAAAAAAAAATCATTGTCTGCATGCCCACTGGTGCTCTATTTGGTGGTTTTGTGATGCAGTGTCACAAATAATGAATAGTAGTCAGTTCGGATTGATACGGATGTGGAGATTGGTTCATCTGAAGGAAACATTTAATTTGATTCAATCTAATTAAATCTATTTCATTTTCTTCCGCCACAGAACATAATAGCAAACAAAATCACATGATCTTGAGTACATAAGAGTTGACTTTACCATGACAATTAGAGGTAATTATAAAATAAAAAGCATAAGAGCACTTATTTTCCATCTGTACGAGACAAGATGGCTGGAAAACCCATATTCAACAGCACATTAGTGCTGTTGGTTTTCCATAAGGACTATTTGTAAATGTACTTTGGGTGAACCACTCCATCATGTTATACACCATATTCTGTGCCATGAATGAATGAAGTGATATCTTTCACGTGAGTGTGGGCTTTGATTCTCTCAGACCCGGGTCTTTAGGTCTATTGAATTTGTGGGTTTCGGATTATCGAACTTTTTTTTTCCTTTATTTTCGGATTAACAAACCGTCGGAATAAAGAACATTATATGTGGCGCCATCTTACATCATGCAAACGGCGAGACGTTCGTTATCTCATCTGTTCAGGATTACTTACGACCTTTTTGATCTCTGTTCCTTTAGAGGGGAAATCCAGTCCACATATAATTAGTCTGATAAAAAAAGGAGTAAATATTTTTGACTGAAATTGGAGGAAAAATAAGGAAGTTATGACACTTTGAAGTTTTGCTAATTTCTGAAAAACAATTCTTGTATAGTGGACATGAATATGCAAATGAGTGAGCTAACCATGTCATAACCTCACAATTTTCCATTGATTATGTACAAACAATGATTAAGATTCAATGTTTCTGCCATTGAAGCCTGAAACATGATGTTATTCTTGGTTGAATAACTTCAAAATAGCGATTAGTTCGATATACGAGGATTTGAGCCTCGGGCATACTTCACTATTTGCATATTCATATTGACCGTTTCCCGAAAAAAACTAGCGAAACTTCAAAATGTCATATAACTTCCTTACCTTTTATCCGATTTCAACCAAAATTATGCCGTTGAACTTGTAATATTTGTGACCGTGCACCTCAAAACGAACATAAAGTCGCACACACTGATTTTGCATGAGGACTGAAAATAAGTGAAATGGGTCAACCTAGCCGAACTTGACTTTTTCATATTTTCTGAAAGAGCGGGTCTTCTTTTACATTATGCTAAAATTTGGCATCATAAAACGGGCAGGAACGTGTGTTTTTTTTAGCAGTTTATCTCGAACATTTTTGGTAGAATAGTGTGATTAGGCGTGTCTTTAGAATCCCTTTTTCATTTCTGAAAAACCTTGTCCACACTCTTCACTTTCAACTCTAATAACTTTTGAAAGGATAGTGCTACTGCTTTGAAAGTTGGCATTAGTTATGGACAGAATGTGTTTATGAGGCATGCTTAATTTCAGTTTAATCTGATAATCCTTTCATTGTTGTTACTCTAGTGGTTTACTTCCTGTTTTTTGTCCCATTCATCGCACAGCCAGCACGGTTTGGTAAAGATTAAGCGCTTGAATAGACACTGTATTTCAGAGTCTCTTTTCTCAGTTCACACTTTTCCTGAGTTTGTGCTTTTTTCCAATATTTAGATAGGTTAGGAGAGTCCATTTGATTTGAATTATACATCATTTTAAAGCTTAAAGTCAGCTCTTTCAGAATATGGTCTTAACTAAAAATTCATGTCTGGCGACTTTTTGTTTGTTTTGAGGTGCAGGGTCACATTTTAGTCTTTCTTATCAGACTAACTTATATTTGGACTGGACTTCCCCTTTAACCCTTTCTATGCCAGGACCTTTGGACAGCGTATGCAAGGCTATTATAGGGGGTTTTCCGTACCAATCTGAACTCAACGCACAAAGTGACAAAACCACTCATTCATATATAAAAGCAAACTTCCTCTATAGCATGCGCACTTCCTTGCACCTCGCTATCATTTGCGGCAAAATAAAAATAAGGAAATGAAAAATAAAAATGAAAATGCAGCTTGCAGCGCACATGGTTGCAAAATGTGAGAAAATATTGATTATTAGAATAGGGGGAAAATAATGAATACAAATGTGGGGTGAGCCGAACATTGACAGGTTTCACAAGTTACAGTTCGACCTCGATTATCCGGCCTCTTTTTATCCGGAAATCTGCATTATCCGGACGTGTTCACGCAGTGAAGAACTTTTTTTTTTTTTCATCCAAAAATTGAGAAAAAAATAGTGACTTTCATGGATCTATTTCACTAATTCCATAAGATGTGCATGATAGGTTTCTCAATATCTAATGAGGTAAAACATGTATGATTTTCACATAAAGATATACTTTATTTTTGTGAAAAAGGGACTACAATTTTGCGCAGGCTAGCATAGAATTTACCACCGTTGCGGGGTACGCTACCTGCCTAGCTGCCAGTGCACTAGGACGGCAGCTTGGACAGCAGGTATATATTAACATTGTGTCTCCCATATCAGGCCAATTCGCTTATCAGGATGAGCGCTGGTACCGACATGACCGGATAATTGAGGTCGAATTGTATGTCTTTTTAATCCCTCTCCTCCATCCACTCTGTTCATTGACACCGGGGAGATAAAAATACTTACTAATGTTCAATTATCACGTAATATTCAATGATCAATGTTCACAGCGATTGAAATGTTTTGACGGATGTAGGATGTATAATAACGTTGTTGAATCAATCGTTTTTATTAAACTCCCATTTTTTTTTTCGCCAACTGCTGTATTATGTCATGATGACAACAACAAAGAAAATGTAAACATTATGAACATTGTAGACACATCTTCGTTTCAGAAGAGCAGTACACAATATCCAGCTGCATTTTTTAAAGTCTTCGGTTGGCATGATGACATTAATTTAAAGTCGTTAGCCAGAAACTAAAAAGCAATAAGAAGCTAGTATGTGAGAAATAAGACAGGCATTGCGATTTTAAGGAATATGACTTTAAGCAGTATCTCTGAATACATTGACAATGTCACACATCTACGTGTAATCTAACATCTAAGCACGTATTCACCAATGTTTTTACACCAGTGCCATATCGTATCGTGAATACAAAAGAGAGGGGGTTGCAGATGTAACGATACAAGTTCCTCCAAATGTTGTAAACGTAGCACACGAAAAAGAAAGAAAACGTCACAAATATGATGCAGGGCGGATTACATTCAATCACGTGATTTGTGTCATAATAAGACACTCCAGGGGTATTTTGGGTAACTAAGAGTTCAGAAAAAAAGAACACCTATTAAAGCAAGTAGTCATAAGATTTCTCATTGACCTGATGTAATCATAGGCGGACGGATATGTTTGCTTGATTGCTTGACCGTCTTCCCATGATGAGACGTTCCGCCTGCGCCTCCTGAGTTTTGCATCACATTATGTCGTTTTGGTGGTTCCATGCGTGTGTGTGAGTGTGTGTGTGTGTGGGGGGGGGGGGTATAACTACAGGTAGGCGAGTCTTACCAGCGGTCCATACACAAGGTGCGCAATCATTATCTCATAAATTCCGCTAAATGCCACTTAATCCCCGGGACCGGCCGCGCTTCCGCAAAGACGAATTCGTTGGTTCCTGCGCTCTGCATAATTAAGTAATGGATCGTGCATCCGGCGGGGGATGAGCGAAAAATGTCTTTGACATTTTCAAACAATTAGTGCGCCGCGCATGCCGATGTACGGCCCAGAAATGATTAATATCATATATGGAGTGCTCTCGCCGAGCCGCGCGGTTTAGTGAGTGCGGAAGAGTGATTTGTCGCGTGAAACCAATCTAGTAGCTCAATCCCTGCACGGCGTCGCAAAACGCGCCTGACTTTGTCGTCTTTTACAAACTGTCCTTCCGTCTACAACATTACTTTCACTTCACGCCAGGTGTGTGTGAATGCCCGCCCCGAATCTCTTTTTTTTTTTTCTTCCATGTCGTTGTTTGGTTTTTTTTTTTTTTTTTGTCTTCCATGTCGTTTTTTTTTTTTTGTCTTCCATGTCGTTTTTTTCTTTATACGAAATCTACATTTAGTCAGTCAAAGATAGACGATTTAATCCGGAATGTGGACATTTATCGTTTGATATGATCCGCAATCGGCAACGTCAATTCAAACGTTCAACAACAATAACAACAACAACAAAAAGATTTGAGGCCACGAAGTCTTTCACAAGAGATTTTTGCTTTGTTTGCTTGTTGTTGTTGTTATTGCGGTTGTTGCAATTTTCTATAATGGCCGTGCAGCGTGAAATAGGGATTTTCACCTCAAAGGAACGAGGCTAAGAAGTACATGTATCTTTTTTTTTTTCTAGCAAAATATCATCAACGATGATCTAGGCCAGATTTAGCTATAAATGTCACCCCATGATATCTTTCACCTCTTCTTATGCATGGTTTATTGATGAGGGATATTATAAAATTACATTAGATAATAGAAATCCCGATGTACTCGAAGGCAACGGGCAAAACGCAAAGACAAAAATGAAAAAAAAAAAGACAAGCGAGCATCGTATGTATTTGCGCCAAAGTGTCTCTCATAATCCCGTAGAAGGCTAATACAGTGTTCTTGTCTTGGCAATTCAAATTGCAATTTGAAAATCTATTCATTCGCAGGAGCGAAGCGCACACTTCATGAATTGATACGAGGATTTCTCCACCCAAACAACCTTCAAAAACTCTTTCAAAAATATACCAGAGATAACTTAAGAAAAGACGTATTGCTTCTTCCTTGTGTCGTATTACAGAATTCACTCTCAAGCAAGGATCTATATCAATGCTGGTGTTTTTTTTTTATTGCATTTACTATCTACTAAAGATATGAACTGTTATACATTCTTTCCAAATCAATCCATAAAGAGTGTGTTGACACATCATCACATAGAAAAGGGCACTCTGTACATTAATGTGTATGTCGCGCTGTGTGCGCAAAAGAAAAAAAGCCCGATAGGGGTGCTTCTGCGCAAGTGACGTCATGGCCACGTGATTAAGAAAGCAATTTCAAAATCTCCACCACGGAACTCATCGATATCAAGTGGCTCCTTCATGTCAGTGCAGCTTTAACATGGCTCACTTTTGTTTGTTTTATTTTTATTTGGTCCATTGAGGTCATTCAGCAGATGATGTGCTGCTTAGTAATCAGCATCAATGTCAGTTAGGGCAACTACCTCTCATCATGGTATCAGTAGCGAAGGCCAATTTCTTCTTACTTAATGTCGCTTCCACTGGTACCTTGGGCTAAAGGATATGCACTGGAAAAATGATTAAACAGAGGAGAAGGCAATCAGAATGCCTATTTACGATGATTTTGGTCTCCAATCTAGTCATTCCGCCTTGGTCAAGGATGAACGTTCACTCCATTCAGCGGGATATTACTGCGAAAGAGAGCGAGCACACGTGCGCCGGCGTTCGATCGCACCTCACCAGGTAATGGAACATAATGTGTCCAGCTAATGGCCGCTTTCCACACGAATCAAATCACTGCCAACCTTGACATTATACAATGGCTATACGAGTAGCTGTGAAAGCGTGTTTCCGTTTGCCACTAGATTCGGACATCAACGACTTTAATCCTCTCGTTACGGAGCGTTGGCACCTGCCCTCACAGCTTTCAACGCGGCTATAATACATTAATATAAATCTGGCTCGTTTAAGACTGTCGAAAATTACCCGAATTGAGCTCTTCTCACTTAATCAGTACCACGCATGTTTCCGTAATGTTCGTCATGGCTCTTAGTTATTGAAAATATCGTCAATTAATTTGATATAACTTTGGCGTTCTTTGCATGACCTTGCATTTTGTTGAATACAAACGAAGCTTTGTAATGATGGACAGCGGTGACCTGATGAGGATGGGAAGTAATATGTCGCTAATCATATATGCACAGACAAATAGAGAATAATGAAGTGCAAAACCTCCCCGATCCTATCTATGATCGGGAGATGCTTTCGAGTGACATGCCGAGGATCCGTGGGTTTATTTTTGTCCCGCTTTCAGAGGACCTCCGGACAATGTTTACATCTTCCCGGAACATGGGCAATCGATAAAGCCATACCCGTTGACACGCGTTCGACCAAATATTGCAATAAACAAGAAATGACCTCTTTCACCCACTTGACACGAACTTCACTCATACATGATTTGGAGAGACACAGGGTCTCTTTTACGCGGAATAAAGCAAGGAAGTCACCCAGTCGTTGATAGGTTTTTCAGGACATGGAAATCAAAGGAAGACGTGTGGTACAGAGCTGGTAAAGCAATAAACAGATCCTGGATCTTACGTCTACACAGCGACAGCGCTTGCGTTCATCCTCTAACGAGATACTGTACCCTGCTACTATTGGAGTAGTTGACTCTCCATAGTCTCCGACGTGTTTTGTTTGTTTGTTTGTTTGTTTGTTTGTTGGTGTGTTGTTGTTTTGTTGTTGTTTTTTATTTGGGCGCTGAGCATACGTTGACGGAGATTGTTAGCTGTTCAGAACACCTTTGATACACGCTGTATTCGTTAGTGGTTGTCAACATGTCTCAAAGTTTGAGCGAACACATTGTGAGCGAACACATTGTGACAATGCGGATTTAAGCGTATCTGGATTTGTCGAATTTCGAAGGTGGAAAAGTTGTACGCTTGAAACGCAAATATGCTCGTACACTGTATAAGAATATGGCATGGCTTGCTGGGGTGTAAAACCATGGGTACCTGCATTTACTTTTCAAAGTATAAGCGTACAGAGACAGAGTTGGAAGGCTACATAACATGCTTGGTATAACTGATACCCTTTTTATTTGTGAGTTTTCTCTTTTTGATGTTATCGTTGGTGATGCTTCATTATTACTTATGAGCGACTTGTATTTCCCATCCATTATTTCGGCTCCTTTGGTTACTTTATGTTTCATTACATTTCATTACATGCAGTCTACATTACCCTCTTTACATGACATTGCATTACCTTCCACTGCATTGAACATCATGTAACAGCGATCTCATTATGAATCCAACGCGACAAACAAATTAGGTTGCATCTCACATAGCAATAAGACAAGGACTAAAGTTTTCCAGAGAAACCGTACGAAAGATCATTGTCCAACAAGCAAACAAACAAACAAGAATCTCATATTCCAGACAACTATAGGGAAACTGACCACAAAAAAAAAAAAAAATGTAATGTGCACAAAAAAGAAACAGAAGAAAAGAAAACAGAAGAAATACCGAGCGAAGAAAATGAGACTCCACCGGGATTCGAACCCGAGACATCTGAATTGCTAGACCGGTGTTCTAAACAGCTAAGCTATGTGATGTCCTTTGTTCATTGCTGTTGTTGTTGTTTTTTCAATGTTCGTGTGGTCAGAAGCAGCACGTATCATGAACCTGACGCACACTCAAATGATGGCAATCAACTTGTGCATATTTAAATGCGAGGTATATACCAAAGTGACGCGTACTTTTTGTAGGCCTATATGTATAAATTCAAAAAATAAGGAAACTGTCCAGAAACATATACTATGAATGAAAATGAGCAAAGAAAATGGAATTTCAATTCCGAATTCAAACTCGAGAACACCTACTCCAGATTGCTCACACCGTCTGCGTTATGGAAAAACAGTTTGATTTCTCATTTTTATTGAAAATACGGCATCTCACTAAATGCACTGAAGAAAAAGTATGTAAATATTTAGGCCCTATGTTTACTACATAATAACACTGCCTATAAGAATGCTCCAATGGGGCTCTCAATTTATCATGCTCGTCTTCCCTCTTGTCAATCATGTATCATCAAAAACATAAACAAGGATTAAAAAAATATCGTATAGGTGCCGACCAAGTGGCGTCAAACAGCACTTTGGCTGTTTTAAATCAATCCGATGTTAAAAGGCGCAATTACTTGGCTTGCATCAGCCGCCATGTTTTATGACGAGAGAAAGTCACATGGTCTATTACAGCCATCTGGTGATGACGGTAATGGAAACATTACGGTACTTTTTTTTTCCTCTCTGCCTCTGGTTTTGTTTTTGGGTGTTTTTTGTTTGTTTGTTTGTTTGTTTGTTTTTTCTCGTGGGATGTGAATTATGTCTTTCCAACTTTCTACAGGGTTGTGTCTCAGACACAAAAGTCAGGTGAACAATGATAATTAATCCGACAGACCTGAGCGTATGTTAATTTGGAGGAGTAACAAAATCTGTTTTGGAGTGCATTGCATGTGATAATGTTCAAATCGATCACTCCGATGTACACATTGAGTTTGTTGGGGTTTTTTTATACTCTTTCCAGATTTTCCGCAAGAAACGACAGAAAATGGCTCAGTTTAAGAAAAAATGCAACTCAAAATCTCACGTTGTTGAAGGTAATATTTCAAATTAGTAAAACGGCATGATTCTTAACAAAAGGTCTAACATTTATGGTAATATGCAAATGCATCTTTATGCATTGTTATAGCCTAAAGAAATCCTAAGCTGTCGGCGTCTTTGGAGTAATAGACATTGAACCTTAAAAAAAAAAAAAAAAAAAAAAAAAAAATATATATATATATATATATATATATATATATATATTAGGCAAAATACTGTTTTTTAGCCGAAGAATTTGAAATGTGATTTTAAGGAACATTCAATCGCACTTTCAGACCGTTTGTTTGTTTGTTGTTTTGGGTTTTTTTCTTTCACGAGACAATTTGCAAAATTATTGGAATCGACTTGTGTCCATGATGCTTACTCTCCAGCACGAGTGATCGTATCACCTCCAAGTAAACTTTCATTCCACTTGAATCTTTAATTTGGTTTTGTTTTGTTTTGAATTCAATATACAAGGACAAGTTACGTAATAATTTTCAACTCTCGAGTCTGTACACTCCGATGATATGAAACTCAGCAGATAATAGAATATTCAATGTGCCATAACTTACATCTAAACACTATACACATCCTTACAAATATTTCATCATAAGTCAGCAGAAGATCCCCAAATCCTGGCAAATATACTAAACAGATACGAAAGCAAAGAAATACAGACATTTAACAAAAAAAAAGAATATTAATTAGGTTACTCAACAAGAGAAAGAAAGTAGAATACTGAAGAATATGACAAAAAAGGAACGTCTGATATTAGGATAGTTGCCCTCGTCTCAACCAGAACGTTGCGCCTTTCTTCAAATAACGCTAAGACGTTATTACCGTCGTTCTGCCGCGGACGCAGCGTCCCTTCACGGGCCATCAAGGCGGGAATCAGTCATCTTCCTTCAACCCGTCCATCCCCTAAAAGGCCCTGACTGTCTGTATTCTTCGCTCCGATGGTGACATCATTACGTTACGCCCCGTGATTGTCTCGTGTTTATCATTACAGGGGGGAACTTGATTAATATGGATGATTGGGGGCAGAGGGCAACGGCAAAAAAGAACGAGAAGGGAGCCGCGTATAAACGGACTGACGATTTGGAATCGTGCGAGATCGACATGAATATTTAACGACGGACGTAGCCCAGAGCGATCCCCCACGTTTCCAAAGTATGGTTTATTATGTGGCGGATATGAGAGACACGATTCTATTCAATTCAGAACGCAAGACTGATCCCTGCCCGTAAGTCATTTCAGTGATGATGTGATGATGATGATGATGATGATGATGATGATACTTATAGATATGAAGTGAGCACTGTTAGGGTATAGCCAACGAAGTGAACGCAAGAGCACTGGATTTGAGATTGAAGCAACGGTCTCCGCAAGCATACATCGAGACTGACAATCTCTGACATATAGTTTTCATTTGACACTATATGCATCCATACACACATCGAACCCGCATGTTCCAATTCTTTGAATACGCTGGTCATTAATTTTTACCGCGGTGACAACGTGTCCGAGCGATGTAATCGATATTGAGTTGTGTGTTTTTTTTCCCGATACAATTGTACTCTCAATTCACTTCAAGTATCCGGAGTTCTCCATTGTAGGTCAATTTAAAGCAAATATTGTTCAATTTGTCCTTAGTCTCAGCCGTCTGCCCTCGTCAAACACACGTCACATCGGGAAAAGACCTTTGATCATCTTTTTTTTTTTCGAAATGAAAATCTGAGTGCTTCCTTCATCATTACCGTAATGATATAACGAGCAATATCCTGTGCAGTGGGGTCTATTTAATGTATTATCAATGTACCAGTGCAGATGAAATCATGAATCGCTGCGACATCATAATGAAATGAATCGGTTGTCATAACCCGGAAGTACGAGCGATTCAAGAAATATTCCTCCCACGAAGTAATGACCCGAAGATGAAATACATGACATTGATTGAAACTCCACGCAGCAGGCTGTAGTCATTATTATGCCAACTAGCTTTATTACAGCTTTCGAAACTGGAGTTACATGTAAGGGTAGATATCTAGAGGTGAATACTTCACTGTTTTGATAAAATGTTGGCAAGAATATTAATTTCAATGGGAAAAACAGCTTATGTACCATGTGCAAAAACATTCTCATGTTCACAGTCTTTCCCTCAAATGTCCATAATGTCTTGCCCAAACGTGGCTAATCTGTACACTTACACATTCGTACCAGATCTTCAACTTTTAGGCCAGTCTTCTCGACACTACTAGAATATATCATGCACATACAGGCTTGCACACACTATTGAAGTCTTTGTCTGTCAGTTAAGGATTGGCCCTTTGATAAATGCATATGTCAATATCATTGGCTCCAACATGAACTTGGTTTTCTTCTCGAGTACTTCGCTTTGTCAACGATGCCTCATTCCAACACACTGCGTGTATGTTGTAATATCGGGTGGAGTCTGTAATCGCTCTTGATACTTCGAACCGTAAAGTTGACTGTTTTTCTTTGTACAGCATGAAGTTCGTGACTGCGAGACGCAAACATGTCTTGCCAATAATATTTCATCAGAATATATATGTATATATATATATATATATATATATATATGGGTTTTGATAATTATAATATGTGGTGGGGGGGGGGGGTATGAGCCAAATAAAGATTAACGTTGGTGAAGATTTGATGAGATGGTGATTATAATAAGGTTTATGTAGGGTTTTTTTTTTTGTATGTCTGTGTGTATATGTATGTATATGCATATACATAAGGCCTATATGTGTATTTGTATAATTTATTATATTATATTTTAATGGGGATTATTGTATTAATACTGTGGATGATAACTACATCACTGCTGTTATTGTAACACAGAAATAGTATATGTATTGATCTTTTTTTTTTTTTAATTGATCACCGGTAACATTTGATATTTTATGTGTCATATGGGTTGCAATAATGTAAACTCTAATATTGTTGTTTTGTACCCCCATGTACGTGTCTAAACCTGCCATTCGTTTTGAATGAAACGGTGGACCTGGTTCTTTTGTATACTTGTTATTCTCACACTTTCTTGAACTTGAATAAAGTCATGATTAAACAACAATTATTGTAGGCCTTCTCAACTCCGTTTACTTACTGTTTCGGTATGACGCAGCACTCAATGGATGAGCAAAGAGCTGCTAAGACTTGTTGAGTTTCTATCTGCATTTTACATGGTCATTATAAAGACATCATTTAATCCTCGTAAGCCAGTGAGATTCAAGTCCGATGCATAGAACTAGAAAATGATTACGAAGTGCCTTGCTTACGCACCCTGCGTACCACTGCTGCTTGGGAACTCGAATCAAGGCGCCCACGATTGAAAATACGTCACCTAATCCCCTGAGCAAAAAACCATTCGTTATAAATCTACGTCATGGACTATAATAGGTAAATCACTTTAAATGCCATAAGCCGAGGAAACCCCATCTAATGTACCTTTGTATAAGTCACTCTGATTCTATCAATAAAGAAGAAAACAGAAAGCACGACAGACAGCCAGTAGAACGTCATCTTTTGAAAACTGTTAAAGCTGAAAGGTACAGTGAGAGGGGTACTAACCCAAAGTTGGGTCTTCGTGGAAAGCATACCTCCCCGCCAAATTGAACACACCACATCGAATCAAATATGCCCTTCTCTAAGTCATTAAAGAATAAGTTTCTAACATAGCCACAGACAATACCCACCAACCCGAGAAAGTACTCCCTTTTAGAATTCCTTCCACAAACTTTCACTGCTTCAAAGGCATTCAAAAATCGACAAAGCAAACCCAGGGTCCGCGTCAGCGCGACTTTGATCAAGGCGACAACCGCTCTGATAACTCTATTGTCCAGAGTCGTTTTAAGGCAAACGCATGATCGGGTATTCACCTAAGCCTTTGACAACGGAAATTGGATTGGCCATATAGTAACTCTGTTGGAAGTTGCAGTATTTTGCAGTTAAAAGGTTAATTCTACTCACTTCCTGAATCAGTACCTTTTGGTCGCCTCATCTTATTTCTTTTCTTTTCTCTTTTTTTTTTTTTGGACATGACTATGTTTTTGTTTTTTTCAAGTATGCTGCATTATCAATATTATGATAACAATATTACCCCTTAAATAATCTTATGACAGTGACATCTCACTGATTGTGTATGTTGTTTTGTTGTTTGCTTTTTCTGGATTTTCTCCAAAAGCACATTTTTTGCACGAAAAAAAAACAAATATTAGCATTAATCATTACCTCCTTATAAGCGTAGTCTATGAAAAAGTTGTTAAAAGATAAGAAGACTCGTATCCTCAAGGAAGATTTTTGTTTCTATTTTTTCACTGCAGTAAACTTTGCGGACGAATCAAAATATAATTGTAACTTTGACATTGAGACTCTTGTAGTAAATCATGATGGTACAAACGATGATTTGTTGCCATAGGAGCAGAATTACCTGATTACGATAAGTAGGAGTCTCAAAGTAATGAGGAAAAGCCTGCAGTCAACTTACAAGTATAATGATTGCACGAGTTCCGAAGGAATTCCCTGGTTTATGTTCAACAACACATTGAATGTTCTTAACTTTCCATTCATGTAGGTAATGCCTTTGAAGTCAGTCCATGCTTATATTACCTTCGACACATAAACTGAAATCAGGGAAAAGACAGGCAGTTTCCTTGATTTATAAGACATTGTGAAATTGATGTTTCATTTGTTACCACAAAACAATCATATTGCTTTCAAAGACATATTTACGGTAATTATATTCATTTGGCGATGACATTATTAACTCATTTTAAGAGCACGCGATTGCTATAAATACCGATGTTTCTTGGAAATGTGTGAAAGTTTCACACTCCATAACTTTCTTGTCTTGGGTCCAGTTGTCATGAAAGTTACTTATATTGTTCTGTATCGCCTTTTCTACGCTACTTGTTACATTCAACTTGTCAGGAATTGCATATTCACCGAAAGTTTGCATATTCACTGAAAGTTATCAACTCGGTGTTTCAAATGCTGCTCGTTTCCCTGCCGTTACCGGACGATCAGATTGGCATTGATATATTTTAGCAGCATTTGTCAGGTATATTCCAACCCCCTCTTCCACAATCATCACTACCACCACCATTTTCACTAGAAATAGTCGCAATGAAAAGCTGTGTCCCTTTTTATTAACCCCATACCTTTATGTCGTTTTGCGTAAAACTCGATAAGTCGAAGCCTTTCCTGAAATCTGCGCTCAAACATCAAGGTAGACGAGAAAAATATACATTATCATTCTAATGAGCTTACAACTGGATAATGCTGAGGAGGAAAAAAAAAAGAGAGAGAAAAGAGGGGAGAGACTCACCTGTTTCAGCCCGCAATCACAGCGACAATCACTGCCCAGCTCCAATACCTTAGACCCACACAAATAAAATCGCCGAGCGCGAGTAGGCTCGATTTCCTCTCTTACCTTCTCTGAACGACTCGTGCGGTCGTATGTCCAGGGTGGAATGAAATGAATGTTCGACAATCAACCGTCACCACGCCAGAGTCAATCCGGACCGAACGCTCGAGCGATCTCTCATCTCCTTTCGATGTCAGTGTGTCTACTGATTTTGTCGTTGTTGTTATGAATTCACTGCTAGTCTCAACTTCGAGTCGCTTGCAATTTCACTAGATTGACCGTTTGGTTTGCTCAGTTTTCGTATTGCGTATAATTCTTTTTTCCTGTTTGGTGTTGTTTTGTCTTTCGGCATAGGAACAATTAGTAAGTGTATTCTACGCACGTATTCAGCCTACGGCGTGTGACAGACGTGAGTTGAAAACCAAATGCAAAATACGAATGCACCGTCAATCTTGGCTTCAAGAGCTTTCCCGCCAAAAACGACTGCAAGAAAATGTTGCATTTCTTTCATGTTTTTTTTTTTTTTTGTATTACAAGCAGATACTTTATAGACAAGCAGAAAGAGAGAGAGAGAGAGAGAGAGACGTTGGGAGGAGATGAAGACAGGGCGAAGAAAGTGAGAAAAGAGAGACTAGGAGTGAAGGTAATAGGTAACGACACAATATGCATGATACGACTCCATAATTGATATGTGGAGCAGACAGATAAATTAATACTGGAATAGTGCCTTAATGACAGGCCAGCCGTTGTCGAGGTCTGAGAGGTATGACGAAGAAAGGTGAATGAAAGAAAGAGGGGGGGGGGGAGCCGAAGTAACTCTATTTAAGGGGGACTGTATAATCACACTGTATGCATTTTGTAACTCTTTAAAAGTGAAATGATAACTTGGGTCTGTGTCATGAATTTTCACTTCTCTTTGAAAGTCTCACATAGCTAGATATGAGCGACTTTAGCCATTCACCTGAGATTTATGTAAAGACTTTCATGTGATGACTTCATGAAACGGACCCCAGAAATTGATATAATGCTGGCGTCGAACGTATGCCTTCAGCATCCTTCAAAACATTATTTTGAACACAACTTTTTTTTCTTTTTATTATCCTGACGCTCTTTGTATTAGAGCAGAAATACTGCAACGTCTAGACATGTACTTTTATGGATAAATGATTACTTTCGTTGATGGGTTTATCCAACCATCTGGCGGAAAATGAATGATGACAAGACAACGAATTCAATGGGTAATGCCTCTTTACTTGGCATTTGGTTTTATGCATTTGAAGCCTCTTCTTCCGTTGAATCCAGTATACCATGGAGCTGTAGCTTCACGGAATTACTGTTTATGGTAACTCCTGTGGTCGAATTGAACTGACGTCCTAAGGTGAAATCCAGACTAGCTGGGGCCTGTTTCATAAAGAGTTACGACTGATCTTACGCTCCATTTATTGAGCGTATTAAACTCAGCGAATCGGGCTTTAGATCAATACTTATCGTAAGTCTGTTTCATAGAGATATTTACGCTTGATTTAAATCACAGTTTAATAATAAATCACACGTAACTTTTTTTAACCGCATCATCCTAAGAACAGTCTTACGACCAATTTCTATGAAACAAACCCCTGTTAAAATTGTTACAAAATCACAGTTCTCGAACACTTCATATGAACATGTCAATAATGAGCTAATGGTGTCATCACCTTACAATTTTCCATTGATCGTGTACAAAAAAGTGACAAAAATTCAATTTTATACTGTATAAGTGTTAAAGATAATGTCATTCCTGACTGAGTAACCTCAAACTTACATCTCAGATGTATTTTAATTTATGACTATAGGGCAGAGTTGCATTTGAACAAAAAGAAAACATGAAATTTCACATTTTTGTGAACAAGCTATGACAAGCTGTGAAGCGGTGATATGATCACTACTCACTCATTTGAATATTCATATTGACTCTTCAAGAATTTTTTTGAACCCTGAAAAATTATCAAACCTTCACAAGTTCAGAACTTCCTTAATCTTTATTCTATTCTGATCAAATTTTCATTGCTGCGCTTATGAAATGCTACACTTTTTTATCAGATTAACTTTTTGCTGGTTTCAAATTATTTTCCCCTGCTATCTTCGCAGCAGAATTTGTATTGTTACAGATCTAGTACGTCCCTACCTTTTCCTCGGGCCGGCCATCTTTTCAAGCAATGCTTACAATGGCGGCCCTCTGCATAATCGCTTCTTAACTACAATTGTTATTGTAATCCCTGCTGCATAGACATGCGTACTGTATACTGTATCATTAATTTCCATTTATATCGTTGTTTATGCAAGTCAAATGACTCTGTTTTAAATATAATAATAATATAATATAATGTATTTTCGGAGCAGAAAAAGCGGATGTTGTCATGATCATCTTCTCTTCCGCTTGTTCGTACTGGGGATGGTGCGGCATGTCGAACTGATAGAAAGGAATCTCCCCACCCCCCCCCCCCCTTTCCCTTCCACATATCATTTTACAACCAATGAGATGAGTGCGGAAGGTGATGCAGTGTTCATTAGCTGTAATGATGCGGCAGCCCGCTAAATTGAAGACGAGGCATAGTCATGCGCGTCTTCGCCCGAGAGTCACAAAAGGTCATCAGTTGGTCAGTCTCTTAGCATCTACCTCTTTTCCATCTTGATTAGCTCTTTTTTCCCTACATATTCTTCACTTTTCTCCTTCTCTTTTCTCCCTCTCCTCCTTCCCTTTCCTTCTCTTCCTCATCCTTCTTTCTCTTGCTCTTCTCTTCCTTCTCTCTTTCGTTAATTATTTGTTTTCACATCTCAAGGTCACTATGTTTATGTACATAATAATATGTGTACGTTATCCATACTGGACGTCCCAGTCAAGCTTTTCATAGCTTATGACGATCCACACAAAATGTATAATAACATGTTTCATGTACAAGCCATGTATATATTTGTGAATAATATATGTATATGCATTTTGTGAATAAATCAAAATCAAACTAGCAAGCATAGCTACGGAATCAGAACAAGTGCTTCGGAAGTCTTGTGTGACATGAAAAAAAGAAACAACATTCCATTTAATATACCGATAGGGTATAAATCATAATATTTAGGTATACAATAAGATGCGCAACATCATTGCTTTTCGTTCATAATGTTGAATGATGTCATATAAGTTATACCTTTATCACTGTGAGAGGTAAATGACTTAAATACTGAGGAAAAGTTCTCGATAAAACGATGATATGACACAGATGAAAATGAGAAATGAGTCTTGCTCGATTTATGATACTCGTAATGATACTGAAAATTCTACGCTATAGGCAAGTCCTAAGCAGCATTCTGTCACACGGAAACATACAATAGATCTATACATGTGTATGAACACTATAACTGTCGCATTAGAAAAAGTTGCTTTTGACTACAACTACGTATTCGTTGAAAACTTTGGTACATATATATATACGTGAAACTCATTAACAAAATATACTGCATACACAAGATCAGACGTATGTGACTTTCTGATTGTCTATTTCTATACTTATAATGAGCCACCGTCAAGTTGTGCTTATAGAGTTCAACGCAATTCTCATCACCTTTCTGTTTGTTTTGTTTTGGTGTCTTTTTTTTTTACTTTTTGAATCGACTCAAACACAAATGAGTCTAAACGTCGTGAACACTATCCGTGACTTCCAGCCCTCACTTGGTGAAAATGCGCTTTCGTGATTGGTCAACCTCTTGGGTGACGATTGAGATTATTATTACTATTCTATTTTACAATAATGATAATAATAATCAATAATAATAATAATGATAACAAAAAGTCATAATCGTAATAATAATTATAATAATAATAACAGTAATAGTTATAGTGATAATAATAATAATAATAATAATGATAATAATAGTAATAATAATAATAACAAAAATGGCAATAAAAAGATACCATGGTTAAGGACTTTGTTTTTGTCAATTCCAAACGTCATGAAAAGAACAAAAATTGAGCAAAAAAAGGGGGGGAGAAGACGGAGCAATTCTTACTTCGGCATTCTCTTCAAGCCTATCATCCAGATGCTATATACGATGGCCAACAATGATGCCTAGTGAGTGACACGTCTACACGTGTTTGAATACGGGCCAACGATTCGCCCCTGTCCGCGCGACGCCCATAAATTTCATTATCTTGAAAATGTTATCATTCTATAACATATCATTTCTTCCAACTCGTCGGCGGCCCATCCATGCTAGACAACGAACGCGTTCAACTTCTCAACTTGCCATTGAGGCTACCGAGGCAAAATTTGGGTTGTCTTCCTTGCTCCAAACCTTATAATTTCTTCGAGTCTGAAATTAAGCAAATGATTGTCAATTCAATTACGACAATCATCATAAATCTAATCCATAGGCCCTAATGTTATCGGGATTTTTTTTTTTCAATTCAATCATAGTTTATTTCCAATCAACGAAAATCAAAACACGCATAGTACAAAGTATACATGTCATGAAATGATATTGTCCAAACGTTTACAAAAGATTCATGTAGTATATTCATGTAGTATACATGTAGTATTCGCATGATCATTATCGTCATTCTACAGCGTCAATCTTCATTAATATTATCATCATCATCATCACACCAATGTTAATCACCATTGATTTTATCATAAAATTAAATAGCTGAAACAAATTAATGACTGTTATCAAGAGCACCATTATCTCATTCCTGTCTTCTCGAGAACGTGATCATAAAAAGCAAGTTTTATCATGAATGAAATTTTCACGTGTGCATCTCGTTGATTACCGCACTAGACTGAACTCCGAATATTGATATAAAGAAGAACAAAACAAGTTTAACTACACGTGCATTCTCTGTTCCATTATTCAAAAAGAAGTCCCTAATCATTCAAGTCCATTTCCGCTCCACCTCCGTCCAATACCATTCCCTATTCTCCCGTAGAGCTAAAGATAGTGTTCTTGGTCAACATCCGCCGTGTAAGAATTTGTGTGTATATAATACTTTCATATAAAATATTTACTTGTCGACTACTATTTACACGACATAGTACTCGATGTCTATCTTTGACACACGCATCCACTTTTAGCCTTGTAGCGACTCACTGAAGCAACGATGCCGGTTCTGAAACGTTGCATTTTTGCCTTATCCTGAAATTATCTTAATCGTTAAGGTTAATGATGATTCTGATTACTGTTCCACCAGACTCGATTTCGATCTGATTAAAAAGAAAAGAAAATGATACCATCTGCCAGGCTTACTATAATTACTTTCTTCAGGGTCCCGCAACGTCAAACCTAGTGACTGATTGATAACAAGAAATAAATAAATGAATGCATGAATGAATAAATGATTGAATGAAAAAAAAATGATAGTAAGAATGAATGAATGAATGAATGAATGAATGAATGAATGAATGAATGAATGAATGAATGAATGAATGAATGAATGAATGAATGAATGAATGAATGAGTGAATGAATGAATGAATGAATGAATGAATGAATGAATGAATGAATGAACAAATGGATGGATGGATGGATGGATGAGTGGATGAATGAGTAAATAAATGTATTGATACAACAAACTCCTTATCCCCCCCCCCCCAAAAAAAAAAAAAAAAAATTGATAAATGAAAACACACATACAAACGGTTTAGCTGTTGTGCCACATTAACCCCATAATCTGAACTGAAGATATAACAGTCATCATCTTGAATATGAACCATTTATCGCTGTAATTCGACGTTACGGGTCCCTCTGGCAAGATGTGGCGAATTACCCCAAGCCTTAAATCAACTGTGGGTCGAAACTTTCGCTTCAAGCAGAAAGTTTGAAATGGTTCTTTTTCTATCTATTTTTTCAGTTCTTTTCTCCCTCACAGCCACTTCAAGTTATCACCATATAGTACACGTGTTGTTGGAAACCATGTAATCTGTGTTCTTGCATCCAAAAACGCGGGCGAAATCGGGCATGTTCTGAGCCGGTCCTATTGTTCTGGAGGAGTAAGAGAGAGAGAAAAAGAACAAAAAAGAAAAGAAGAATATGAGAGATTAATGAATCTGACAAAATAACAGTCAGAAGAAGAAGCGGGTTTCTTTCGTAAGGTGCGTAATGCCAGCCTCCCTTGCAGTCTGCCCTCCGCCAACGGGCCGCCAACTTACCCTGCATGTACCCCTACCACACCCCGTTCCAAGGGAATGTACGAGTAAACTGATACTCTGAGCAAGCAAGAGGCATTAAGTATTCTTTAAGATACTACTTCGAAGATATTCCTGCATAATTATTCCAACCCAGAACCGGAGTGAGAAGACTATTGGAAGCAAGAGCACAACGAATATACGACTCTTCTCCTATCCAGAAATATATATATATATATATATATATTTTTAAGAACAAAAAAAAAAGAACACTGAAATTGTTGTGACTCGTCATCAGCCAATTAGATTGCAAATTCTGCACTTTAATCAGACATAACTATTGATGCGACGTGAGCAACAAACCTTGGAAGTGTCACCAATAGGGGGACAAAACAAAGTAGGGTCAAAATCGTTATCTAGGCCTGTAAGGTCGGTGAGTAATATCTGTACAAGGTAATAGTAATACTTATCGTTATCGTGTCATAGTACTGCTATGACCTGACTGATATCTCTTACCTATATCTTCCGGGTGAATGAACTCCTGATAATATTCGTGCCCGCACTCCTTCCGGCCGAAAGGCGCTACACCAGACCTGGTCAGTCACGATCAATACCATACACAACAGAGTGTTATGTTCGATTCAATTCAATTCAATTCAATTCAATTCAATTTTTAGTTCAATTCAATTCAATTCCATTCATTTTTTTTTTCAAACATAAAATAACACAGAATTAATCATTATCCTTCTACAACTACTGATACTTTCACTCCACTTACTTCTCCACGACTACTCCTCTACTTCTTCTGCTCCTACTACTACTACTACTACTAGTGTTACTGTTACTACTACTGCTACAACAACAACAACTACTACTACTACTACCACTACTACTACTCTAGTGTTACTGTTAGTACTACTACTAGTGTTACTGTTACTACTACTACTACTACTACTACTACTACTACTACTACTACTACCACTACTACTACTACTAATTCCACTACCACCACCATCACCACCACTACCACTACTATTGTTATTGCCTGCGTGTAATGGCAAATGCCCGTTTTTCTGCTCATGCTCAAAACAGAACTACGAATTCGCTTATTAACATGTACGACACCATGTAGATACCGATAAAATGATTTGTGCGTGTGTGTGTGTTTTTTTTCACTTTGTTTAAATTTTAATTGAATTCCAGAGAGTACAAAGTGTTTTGCTTCCCCGTCAGGATGGTCTACAGCATCAGTTAATTTTGGTTTCCTCCTAAAAACATATATCGTTGCAATTACTACCTAGCCCTATGTGTAAACAAGAACTCACATTAAATTTATACTTTAAATGTAGTTCAATAGTGATAGAGATTTCCAACAAACCTGTCCGAAATTCAAGAAAAATAGTTGTTCCTGATTTAAATCCAGCCCCGGCAGCGTCTGATGGACTTCGCCCGTGTCATTCAGTAGGAGTTGATAAGCCTAATGTGAGATAAGACAAAGTGAGCAAGACATTCAAATTCAATACAAGATAAAACTTACTGAAAGAATGAACTAAGCCCGTGCCTGTTTGAGTACTAGATTTCATCTAATATATCAGGATAATGATTTTTCCTTAGTGTGAATTGCGGTGCGCATTATTCGTTCTTAAACAATCCGTATATCATTTAGCGATGTTTTGAAATGGTAACTTAAGCGAGCCAAAGGGATGATCTACTGGCGGAGATGAGGATTGGGCTTTTAACTTTTTGCGAGAAATCAAGAAACCACTTATGAAATAGTACAGTTAAAAGAGCATACCATTCTAGGAGGAGTTCAAAGTTTATTTGAGGAAAATCGGTTTTGGAATGGCTGAGACATCCAAAAACAAAGTTAAACAAAGCGATCATAATAGAAGTTGGGTTCCACCTTTTATTAGGATTGCTCTGTTTTTAGTATCTCAGCCATTTCAAAACCAATTTCCATCAAATAAATGTTGAATTCCTCTTAGAATTGCATGCTCTTTCATATTTATAAGAGGTTTCTCATTATCTCACAAAAAAAAAAATGGTTTCTTAAAGGGGAATGAAACGAAAATATCATAATATAATGTGGATTGAGTGAATGCAGCAATATTAGCAGGACACATCGGTGAGAATTTGAGCAAAATTATTCAATCCGTTCAAAAGCTATACATGTTAAAAGTCTTGATGCGCATGCACATCATTTGGGGTTTTATTCCCCTTTAGATCTGCAAAGACGTAACACAGAGAATACGAGATATAACAGGCCTTATCATATTCCTCGGATGATATCCTTCAGACACTTATGTTTCATGCCTGGTAAAACATCATTTCATTTTTCCATGAAACAAAGTCAATATGGTAGTAAGGATACATCAACCAGGGATGACAAACAAGTTGGCCTTAATGTTGCTCGCATATCTCGGCATGATTGCCAGTAGTGATTCTATTACGTTGATTTCATTAAGATAGCACTGGCCAAATTTCAACGGCAAGTTGCCCACTTTTCTTCTTCTTCTTCTTTTTTTTTTTTTAGGTTACCGTCAACTTTAAAGCGCCTGCTTAAAGGGATTGTACAGTACTGGTTGAGGTGAGGATTTAGCTTTTAACGTTTTGCGAGATATTGAGAATCCACTCTATGAGATGTCAAAGAGCATACAATTCTAAGGAAAAATGAAAGTTTATTTGATGAAAATCGGTTTTGAAATAACTGAAATAACAAGGTGAAACAAAGAGATCCTAATAAAAGTCGTGGCCTGTCGCATTTAGTTATTATCGCTTTTTTGGATATCTCAGCCATTTGATCAGATAAACGTTGAATCCTTTTTGAAATTACATGCTCTTTCATATTTCATAAGAGGTCTCTCATTATCTCTCACACACACACACACACAAAAATGTTATAAACTGAATCCTCACCTCAACCAGTACTGTACAGTCCCTTTAACCCTTTCTCCGCAGGGACCTTGGACAGTGTATACCTTAATTGCCAGGAGTTTTCTGTGTTAATGGGCGCTCAAAGCATACAGAGGGTTAAGGTGGTAGACTCTTGCATTTTGTTTGGAATCGTGTCGTTAACTTCCCTGATTTCAATGTATTTGTTCAAATATTTTAAAATCTGTCATGACTTATTACAATGCGCATTTTATGTGGTAGATTTTTTTTTTATATCAGAATATGTATTGCTATTTTGTGTATGATTTTCATTGGAAATGCAGAAATGAAATCAATAATTATGAACCGAATTAAAGATTGCATGACGTGCAAACCTTGAATGCTTCTTTCAGTCCTCCATTGTCTGCAATGTTCTCTCCTTGGGTCATTTTGCCGTTCAGCTGTGATTGAAAAGTTGAAAAGAAAAAAAAAAACAGGAATAAAAATATATGAATAGATTAATATCGTGGAAATGAGTTTCACAATATCACTGCAGCATTGAGCTTCACTCATATCAGGTAGATCGAAGGGAGACTCCCACCCCAGCTAATATCTTAATCGATGGAAGCACACTGCATGGACTTCAACAAAATGAGATACAAGATGACAACCATCTACCGAAGCAACTGTATACCTAAATAACAACAAACACTATTGCGACAAGACTTCTGGAGATTTTGATGGTTGAACCAGATGGCAATGAATGATTTCCAGTAAGTCATCAACACTCTCTCCTTATGTTACTCGAAGGCGTCACGGATCCACAAGTGCAATTCGTCGCACGCTAAGGTGGCGACGTGTGGAACGGAGTATGGAATCTGACCTTAATATTATTTAGGGAAAAATCATGCCAAAGGCCAGGGATGGGTCAACGGTCGGTGAACCCACGTGTCGAATTAACACGACGCGTGCCCGAGTAAGCCTAACCTTGACCTACAGCGCAAGGCAAGACGCTAGAAATAACAAAACAACCACACCCACAACAATAACACAAAATGAGTTTTCTTAAAGGACTGATCTACACCATGTTCAAGCCGGTTTTGAATAGAAAAAAAAAAAGTAAAATAAGCAACAAAAAAACAACAACAAACAGAATGACCGAAATGAACCTGAGATCCAGAAGGTTCGGATATAAACTTGAATCATTAAACTCAAATTCTGTTTGAATTTTTTTCATTTAGGGCCTGCTATATAATCAGCCTGCACATAACAAAATTGTGTGGATTTTGGCTCCAAGTTGATATGATGTGGGAGTTGAGTAGGCTTTACTGTACGCAGGACGAAATGCGAGGTGCAATGTTTCAATGTTGATTGAATTGTAGCTAATTCAACATCGTATTCGAGGTCAAATTGTTACTATAGGACCACCTGTCATTACCATAGTGCACGACTAACCATGTACGAAATGATTAACATCATGGTCGTTTAAGCAATGTTCAATTGTTGATAATGATGATGATATGATGATGATAATGATGATGATGTTATAAATGATGTTGCTGATATTTCCTTTCATTTCATTTCATTTTTATTTCATTTCCGGCCAAAGCATATAATATGACAATTTCACATAAACAAATTAAGTACAATGTAACTTTGACATTTCCAAATGAAATTTAGATACACGTCATTTGCTTACATGAATCAATAAACATACTAGTTGAAGAAATACATGGACAAAATGTGACTGAATCATAACAAAGAAAAGGTCGGAAATGGAGGGGACTGCTAAAAAGCCAAGCTTGTAGAATATTGTTGGTGTTGTTGTTGTTTTTGAGGTTTTATCTAGCTATTCTTCTTTGTGAACCAACGCATAGGTATTGTAATTCCTTCAAGATTCATATTGCAACAAATCCGACATTTTACTTTCCTTCGAAGCTGAGGGGGAAAAAAAAACAAATTCAAAAAGTGACAGCCCACGATCATATTCCATCATTTTGTCGGCAAGTGTATCAAAAGTTTTGGCAAGCAGCTGCCTTTGGCCAGGGAGGTATCTCCCCCAGGCTGCTGTGACGGGCTCTGGGCAGGGAAAGGTCTGGTGAAGAAAGACTAGTGCTTGTTTGTTGGGCGCCCCCTCTGTTTGAGTTTAGTGCAACGAGTGCATGCATCACTGAGGTACAAGTGTGACAGGAGACAAAACTAAAGGAAGCTAATCGTCGTCAATCACGGTGTGTACAGACAGGTGCTTAATCACGACTAATGTGTCTTCCAAAGACAAACTTCTGTGGACGTTGCGGTGTCGCTCAAGCTTATACAGGATGTCACGCCACCACTCTCATTACGCACTGCCCCAATTAGCTCCGACCTTTCGAAAGGTTATACTCGCGTCTACATAAACTTGGCCCCTCGGACTGAAAAAGTAATTACTCGCCGCTCTTAATACTTTTTGAAGTGCCAGGCATTTTAGTCAAGTTTTTTTTTTTTTTTTTTTTTTTTTTTTTTTTTTTTTTTTGAAGTGTGTCAGTCGGTGAACTTGACAGCATGTTACTTAGCCTCGCTGGAAAATAAAAACAAAACAAAAATAAAACAAAACTGCAGCTTTTTTGTTACAACCACACTTCATCCAAAACAGTGAACATTTTTATTTTTGATGTGGCGTAATCATCTTTATCGTGCATTGTACACCGAGATCTTATCTCGTCATTTTCCATTTAACACGAGTTCTCTCCTTCATCATGTTACGTAGAAATGAAACTGTTATGCGTGTTTGTTTTCTGCATTTTATGTGAATCTGATTACCGTTTTCCACCAAAAGGGTTTTACGGTCTCCAACGAGTTAAAAAGTAAGCGTCCTGTCCCCGTGAACCAAGTTGGCCCTTTCCAACATCTATTCCCTCTCGTTTATGGTTCATCTATTAACTTCATACTTCGTCTGCGAGACGACGGGGAGGGCTTGATGAAGATGGATCTGGCGTTTCCGCTGGGAGGCGAAGCAGTAATGGATGAACGGCAAGTGTAGGACAAGGAGGAGGAGGAGGAGGAGAAGGGTGGGGGATGGCAACTTCGGTGAGGATCGGGAAAGGGGGACGATTCCGTACCGCATGCGATTGACTCGCCTCACCGATCCACTGAAATTTGAAACTTCATGTATTGCACGCCAGAGCATAATTATTAGAGAGGACTGTTAACACTGATGGTAGTTTTTCTCTGCGTATTCGAATGTATTGACCATCAAAAAAAAAAAAAAAAATCCTCTCTTTGAACGGGATACAATTATTATTACAACTCGGAAACTATATTCACCACCTCTTCCATTTTCCAATTTTTCAATTCCAAGTTTCCGGTTTTGTCTGCATAATCGTCTTATAGTGGTGTGTCACATGCATGTTTACAATAGAGGAAGACGAGGTTTAACTGTGATACTATTTGTTGGACAGTCCTATCATTTTTGTTTTTGTTTTTCACTTTATATTAGATCAGTGTGTCCTCGGTATTATTTCGTTTGATATTAGTATACCTTGATGTGCATCATACTTTAAAGAATACTGACGCAAATTGCAGAAGATGTCTGCTGTATGGCCATCAAAGAAACCACCTTGATGTAATCGTAATACTGGGTAAGTGGGCTTATGAGGACATCGCGATAGCTCGTAAGTCAAAATTAAAGGCAAAAGTGTTTGGTGCTTCTGTAAATGCGATTTTTAGTTACTGATGTAAGATGTTATGTAAGGAAACGCATGATTCACAAAACGTAAAGTTTCCAAATCAATCGCCATTTTGATGACGTTCTATCACGACCGCAGTGTCAAACATTATCCCGCTCTCCACCCCTCTACCCACTTCCTTCCCCCTCCCCCTCCCAAATATATTCCCGGGCACAGTTTCATGAAAATTGTCAGCATTGACAAGTTGTCAATTTCAGACAATCACCATGGTAACAGTCAGTGACCAAAGCATCTCAGCCAATCAAAACCAAGGATTTTACTGAAGTTATCAGAGACAGACAACTCGTCAGGGTTGACAACTTTCATGAAACGGTTCCCCGGAGGATTACATACGTTCATGTCGTTTTCCGGCATGACGTAACCCGTATACTGGTCCACGATACATTGGGCTCGATCCTTGAATGCGGCGATGGAGCTGTTACTCCACCACTGAACCAGGTTGCCGTCTTTGTCGTACTGTCTACCTGCAGCAGGGAGAAGAAGTCAACCACTGGATCCTAAGCAATGATTCTAAACCAGTATAATGCAACTTAAAAGAGACTTTACCCCTTAAAGGGATTGTAAAGTTATGGTTGAGATGAGGATTCAGCCTTTATCTTGTGCGAGATACTTTGAAACCACTTTATGAAATGTGAAGGAGCATACAATTCTAAGAGGACTCTAAAGTTCATTTGACGAAAATCACTTTTAAAATGGCTGAGATATCCAAAAATGAAATAAGCCAAAGTGATCATGATCCAACTTTTTTTTTTTCATGAGGATCACTTTGCTTTGAATATCTCAGGCATTCAAAAACCAATTTCAATCAAATGAACTGCAGAGGGGCCTCTTAGAATTGTACGCTCGTTCATATTGTATTTCATTAGAGGTTTGTCATTCTTTCACAAAAAAGTTTCAAACCTGAAGCCCCATCTCAACCAAAACTATCTCTTTAAATGTAAAGTGCCTGGATTTGGTGAATGCAGAAATACATTATTATTGTAATCATCTCTATCATCACAGGTAATTCATGTAAAATTCATGTTGTATTTTTTAGCAAGATGGCAGAGCATGAGAATTGACTCATATTCTTAAGGAGGCAGGGAAAACTATATCAGCTTCAACATAAATTAAATCAAATGAATGAGTATTTTTGTGAAAATGACAATTGGGAAGTTCTACTCATCTTTAAAAGAAATATCATTTACCGACCGTAACATTACGAACAGTTGCAACCTTGTCTAGCGATGTCAGCACATCGATTAACTTGAATTTAATATTCATAAGCTTTAAACGGATTGTCCAAATAACCTTCAAACTTCCGAAGTACATTTCACTATATATTTTTTTTTTTACTTTCCACTACATGCACAATGTGTTTCGAGTGTCTCTCCCTTTAAATACAAAACAATCAAAATTCTGCCTTGTATTTTCATATAATCTATTTGATTATGATTCGCAATTTCCTATATTAATGATGTTCGATTGAAGATTTTACAAGACTTGTGGAAGCATAAACAAAAATGAAGAAGGAGAAATATGTTAAAAAAGCAACACACATTTAACCCTGGATTTGGATATTGTAAAGACAAACAGCGGCTGGGGTAAATGGTTTACAGAACATTTTTATAATATGTCAAACTCGTGTCAGCATTGCACTGATATTAAACACATATACGACCGTTAAACACAAGTTTTAGGACTTCAAAAAAAAAGAGAGAGAGAGACACACAGTATAATACAAGTTACTAAGTTCCTTTGCATTTCCTTTACCGTTTCTTAACAAAAAATCTCTGGAGATGCTTGGTGAAACTCACCTCTGTCATCGAATCCGTGAGTGATCTCGTGTCCGATCACCATACCGATGCCACCGAAGTTGAGGTACCAGGGCAAGTCGGCGTGGTAAAATGGAGGTTGCAAAATGGCGGCGGGAAACACTGCGTAGAAGAACAAAACCAAAGCAGAAAATTACAGAATATACAACTTTTATTACTGAACTTTTGTTTTCCGCCTTCATTGCCCATTAACCCTTTTTGTGTCAATGAGCCAAATGTGCACAAATTTCAAACACAAACCAATGGACAGGAAATAAACGTGGAACACAAAGGGTTAAAACAGACATTAATTGGCGTTTGCCATTGCTGCTTATTACTAAACACGATCGGATGAACATTTTGAGGGGAAAATGAAAGAAAGAAGAGAGAGAGCGAAAAGATATCCCACAGATATTGCTGAAAGAATTATGGTCGTTATGTTTGGAAGTATAAGTTTTATAGTGCTCATAATATGGCATAGACTGAAAAAGAACTCTTGAATAAGCTTCTTTCTTATTGCAATAGTAACTCGGCCTTTCTCTTTCTATGACTTACCTATTTGATTCGATCGGTAGTATGCATTTACGACGGCGGGTCCGATGAGCCACCTGAAAGGAAAACGGACATGATGGATTATGGTTGAGATAATCAAGTATATTCATTATATCAAACTCTGAATGACAACTTCAACTTTTGTATGGTTTTTATCATCCGAAAGGGGGAAAAAAATGACAGTTCATAAATTCAATCATCAGATATTTCTATTCAGAAGACACTTTGGAAGATGTGTGTTGATGTGATTGTAAATATTTTCAACTTAACAAAAATGACGAAAAATTGTAATTACTCATACTTATCGATCAATATGCACGCATACGACCCTGAAACTCAGACTAAATACAGAAAATACCTTTTTGACGTGTATAATCATGCGTCTCCCCGTCTTGAAAATTATGAAATTCTTAAAGAAGAAAACCACCCAAAAAATAAGTAAACTTCATAAGAAAGAGAAAATATTCCCTACAGAACGATACAAAAAAAAAAATCGGATGGAAGATAAGGAAGATAATGACATTTTGACATTCCACACTTTTTCGGAAAACATTTCTTGACCAGTCCTTATGAATATTCAAATTTATTTTTGGGGTGGATTTCTTCTTCAAGCGTTGCTTGAATTTCACCCTACTTAAGGGCCTCCAAAACTTCAGAGTGAACACGAGCATTGTAAAGGGATATTTTATCAAGAGGGCTGGGAGACCGGGTTGAAATACAAAGTGGAAATGGGCTTCTCTTACCCCTGTGAGAGAAAAGAAAAAGGGAAAAAGAAAGAATGACGCACTTGGTTTTCACCCCCTTGATTCAACCATGTAGACCACCAAGAAGTCTGGTAAACACAGACCTCATTCATCATGATCCCCCAATCCGTTATCTCTTCTTACCCATCCCTGTCGACCTCTTCGCGGAGTTTCTTCAGGTTGTCGTGGGCAGACCATTCCAAGTATCGCACGATGTTTCCAAAATAATCGTCTCGAGAGAAATTGAGCTGGAAATTATATAATGATGAAATAATTTATTACAAGTAATATAAAAGAATACACTTAAAATTAATAGGATTATTATTATTAATAGGAGTTCCGTGATGTTTACAATGATGGATCTTGGAAACCAAATGAAATATAGGCCACGACCATTATGCGAGTGGTAACATGTCACCGCAGAAAGACACAGCAAGTTGGCCTCCGGTGTAAAGGGGTGGTATATTTGGTGGATATGATGATTGGGCTTTTAACTTTTTGCGAGATATCAAGAAACCACATGTGAAATAGTACAGATCATGCCATTCTAGGAGGAATTCAAAGTATTTATTTGATGAAAATCGGTTTTAGACATCCAAAAACAAAGTCAGTAAACAAAGTGATCGTAATGAAAGGTGGGTCCCACCGTTTATTAGGATTGCTCTATTTTGGGTATCTCAGCCATTTCAAAACCAATTTCCATCAAATAACTGTTGAATTCCTCGTAAAAATTATTTATGCTCTGTCATATTTCATAAGAGGATTCTCATTATTTCACCCAAAAATGTTAGAAACCTGAAGTTAGGTCTCAACCAAAATTATACAATCTCTGCAACGTCCCCATCCTTAAATTCTCTTTTTCATCATTCTTGCCAAAACATTGAAAAAAAAATCTTTCTAGCCTATTACTCTTTTGAATGAAAAGAATGAACTTTTATAATATTCCCAAGAACGTGTTAAAAACTTTCAAGCTAAGCTATCCTATTTTTTTTTTTTTTTTGCATTCGTCTAATGGGGCATTACACAGAAAGAAATCTATGATTTAAAACTATTCTGGTATGTGAGACGATTCAAATTGCATCAAAACTGCGGTAGCTGTTTATCATAATTATACAGATGCCTGATCCTATTCAAGCGGATTCCACCAAATTCAAGATTTGATATGAAACTAGACTAATTGATGAAAGTTCGATTTGACTTACAGTCTTGTACTCATCGTTCAATCTCTGATCGTCGAAAAGCCAGTCTGGATAGCCAACCAACTCCTGCATAGCGTCACACTACAGTCAGAGAAAAAACAACAACAGAACAAAAAGAAGGATCTGTTGTCAGACTATTAAATGCTTAATAGCGCCAGCAACGTCAATAGACAGGAAAGGAATTTGGTCAGCTTGATTATTGAGTGTATCACAATCGCCCATGCGTTGAAAATAGAAGGATGCCACGCAGACTAACAATTTACATTTATAGTTGTCGCAGCGGTCGCGGTTGTGCCCCTTTGCAAGGGACTGTCCCCCACGAATGACGAATAAAGACCTTTGGAGGGCATTTAAAGTCGTCCATCTCATAGGTGCTTGCTTTTAGCACTTATTGCTTCCGTCACGTAAAAGAATTTTTTATACAATAATATCAATAATACAAAACTTGTAAAACTACAGAAAGAGTTTCATCATTACTAGGCATCAATGGAGACAATCCTTATTGAATAATTATCAGCGTGATGCATACAGAAGGACGTTGTTTAAGGTTCATTCAAGACACATGTCCCTAAGGACGAAGTTAGATTTAGTTTCAGCATTACTCCATACGGGCAATACCTAACATAGTAACTGACTTAAAGCCCGCCTGACACGCAGATTACCGGACGGTACCAGTTAGTTCCGACGTAGCTATTGTCTTCATTCTTTTTGTGTGTAAGATCTGGGCACCGTTGAATGAAAGTTGTCAGCCCTCACAAGTTGTTAGTCTCAGCTGACAGTTACCATAGTATAAAAACAGTCAGTGACCAGAGCTTCTCAGCCAATCGAAAACAAAAGTTTTACAGTGAAAACTTGTCAGACACTGACAACTTGTTGGGACTGATAACTTTCGTGAAACGGTGCCCCAGACGTATAAGAGTGACTTACCTTCTCGGCTGCAACTTGCTTCGTCTGTTCGTCCATCCACTCATTCACCTTTAACATCTCCTTGAAAGCGCGTTTGAGATATTTTATCATCCTCAAAGTCTAGATGCAGAGAGGAAACAAAAATGTTTTTTTTTTTGTTTTTTTGTTTTGTTTTGTTTTTGTTTTTGTTTTTGTTTTTTTGTTTTTTTTTTTGGGGGGGGGGTCGATTACTCCAAAGACCTTCAAAATCAACTTGCCTATTATTCTTTCTTTCTTGAGAGACGTCATGCGGAAGAAAGAGCTAGGTACACCATTGCAACATCTAATAACTTAGGAATATCATTTTGGCTATCATTGAGAAAGCTTCTCCAAATTGATCACATTATTTATCAGTATACCGACTGAGTATACATACGTGCATTAATGGGTAAAGAAAAGAGAGAGCAAAGAGAAAGAGATAGATAAATTAACAAGTAGATAGATTGAAAGTTACAAAGATGCTTCATCATAAAACAAGGAAAACAAGATAATCATAACCAAAAGGCGACGATCAGAATCATTATGGCAATGAAAACTGACGTACACTTAAATGTAGAATAGGTACGCAATGCAATTTGCAGAGGATAAACGGGCAATACACCAACATGCAAAAGAATGTTTGCTTGTTTGTTTTTTAATGGGGGAATAGGCATTATCTACTTTCTTATAACATAGTATATAACAATTATATCTCACGTTGTTCTTGCTTTCTCCAGCGAAATTTTCCCTGACGTACATCCGTCCGGTGGCGAAGATCATTGCTCCATTGATGTCGTCAACGCAACGGCGCCACCTAGCGTCGTCGGACGTCACACCGTACAGAACGGCGCGAAAATCGTCGTTCACGTCCTGAAACTTCTTGCCCAGGTTGAGAATGCGGCTTTGGGTGACGCGCCATAACATGTAGTTGGCGAGAGTCCTGGTGAGTGGGATGAGAACAGGGAATGCGGAAAAGGAATATACACAGTGTTTCCTTACCATGATGTCTTTCCGAATTTTTTATCTATTTATTTATTCATTCATTCATTTATCGATTTATTTATGTATTTATTTATTTACTTATTTATTTGTTTATAGATTTATTGATTGATTGATTTGTTTGTTTATTTGTTTATTTATTGGACCAGGTGCTGTTGTGTTTTAGTGTTTCAAAATGCTGATGCTGTATCTCGTATTGTTTGTTTGGTTGTTTGTCTGTTTGTTTGTGGGTTTGTTTGTTTTTTATCGTTAATTAGAGATAGTCGAAGCTTCGCCCTTGTAACATATGATGTATCAAGAATGCAGATTCTATAGAGAAAAAAAATAGCGAAATTGGCAAAATGAAGATAAAAGAAACTGTAACAAATTTTCAATTACAGTGGAAACATTTAAATGATTAATTTTGGTGTTAATGATTTTACTGTTGCTGTAGTTGTGATGATGTTCTTCGTTGTGTTTTCTGGAAATGAGCTCTAAATATGGGTCGATTCAAGTTATTGGAGTTATATTATATTCGAGATAACAGTGAAGCCTAATAGATTAAAGAAAACTGATCATGAACAAAAGAAGGCACGATAGGTCACGGATCACTCTAATTATCATTGCCAACCTGATCTCGCATTGCCATAAACGAAAGTCCAGCCTTTCCTCTGACATGTCCGAAGTGTGTTTTACGATCACGCATTGTTAAAAGAAAAAAAAAATGAGAGTAATTAACGAAAAATGTATCAAGACAGAGAAATTAAATCAATGCTTAGGGACAGATATGAACTACGCAAATACAAACAAACACACAAAAGCAACAACGTGATTATAACACAGAGACATCAAGTCAGTTTGAAAGTTATCATTTTTATGGAACAATGGAAAGCTGTGACTTCAAAGGAGATTTTAAAGCTGTCAGCGCACTAGCATTTACATGCTTCCTTAATAAAGTGAAAGCAAAGGAACTCACACTCAAACGCATGACGTTTTTTATGTATTATCTTCTTTACATTTTTGGTTGCTTTTGCTTGATTTTGTTTTATGTTTTATGGGAGAAGGGGTTGTGGGTGAACCGACATACTTGTTTGAAGTCTCTCTTATGAGCTGGATGACCTGGGTGATGTATTCTGGTTCCTTGTTGATGATAAACTCGTCATTGGCTATGGGCTTGCTGACGTTTGGGAGAAGAATATCAAAGAATCGGGGCCAGTCAATCTGGGCAAAGAGAGAATAAAATACAATCGGCTTAGCAAATGCGAAAATCAAACTCTGATTTCAGAATATACTTTCCTCATATTAGTGACACATCCATCACCGGTATGACAGCGACTTTATATCCACTCGAATCTTCCACATTTTTGCCGAGGCTAAAGAATAAGTTGGAAAGATAGATAGTAAGGATCATTCGTGGAGCGTGAAGATGTGTTTCGAATGCAAATGATTATAGTTTTATTCATGATATTCGTTCAAAGCAATGCTGAACTGAACGTTTGTTCATATAAGTTTTGTTTGAGCTTTTTTTTTTTTGTAATCTAAATGATAGCGTGACAATGAAATCGCTGCTACTTGTGGTGATGAATCTTCTGGGAGGGACAGAAACACAACATTCTGCACAGGGAGCAGTTTGTAGCCCGTTGAGGACGAGTCACGAGTATACTCGGGCAAGTGTCCATGGGTATAAGTGTTGTAGCAAAATCAGCCCGTCCTTAACGGGTTGGAAAGGTGGGGAACGTCAGTAAAATTCAAAGGTTTTAAACACAACGTTCCCTTCCCATGGATTTTAAAACTTAAAAGGATGGACGCGTTCATATAACGGAACTTGTTCAATTTCACCGGATTCATTTCTAGGAGTAACAATTTAGGAAATGACCGGGCAGTACAAGAGACACGCAGCAGGAGGACGGAGGGGGGGGGGGGGGAGGGGGGTAATGGAGCGATAAGTTGCTATTAACCTCTTACTGTCCACTTTAATACTCACACAATTATATTTGGTATCGATTTTGTTCGTATTCCGTTTTTTTTTTTTCTGTCAATCACCGACAACATTTCACTATTAACATGATTAAAACCTCACTTTTACAATTTCGTAAGAACGTCATGTCCATAGTCATGAAGGTATCCAGTAATACCTATGTTATACAGAGATCTAATCGACTGATTAAGTTTACCCGTGGATAGTCTGCTATCAAGCCGTTCAAAGTTGTTGGATTGTAGAGCAGTTCGTTGTCCCGCCTGTCCGCCGGCGGAACTGTAATCTACAGGGAGAATGCAGAAAATTGAAATTTGGTAAAGACAAGGAAAGAATTCAAATTAGCCATGTCCATACCAGCCAATAGAAACATCCAGAGAAAAGTGTCCTGAGCATCGGCCTTTCATGGAATTTTATAGCATTACAAAACGTTATTACATAACAATGGCACGTTATGCTAATTAGATTGGATTCAATTCAATTATACTTTATTTGACTGAATTGAATTGATTTGAAATAAAAGGAATTGAATATTTTGATACTATTACTGGCAATGTCAATATCAAAATATCTATCATAATGTTCTGTGTCTTAGAATAATCGATCCTGATGAAGGAAAAATTGTCATCACGCACGCACAGACAAGAATAATAACATCAATATTATCTATTCTACGTTTACCATGTTTTTACTGTCTGTCTCAAACTTTATTACTGTTTTGTTCACTGCATTGAAGTTCTTTTGATATCGTCTCGGGGAAAAGTGAAAGGACGTACGTTTGCAAGCTTGGTCTCAAAATCCATGGTTTCTTTCATGTCACGCTTCGCATCGTTGAGGTTCGCGCCCAGCAGCACGGCGACTGATGTCATGAGTTTGAGGTATGCATCTTGGATCTGGGTGGAGAAAAAGAAATATATATATATTTCGGCATGGCGTTGTCGTGAAAGCAATGGTTTAACGCCTTAGGAGGCATTATGGTTAGGATTGACAGGAATCACAGGTAATGATAAGGACATTAATACAGTGGACTCTCGTTAAAACGAAGTCCCCGGGACCGGCAGTTTTCTTTCGTTATATCGAAATTTCGTTATAACCGAAGAAATAACAAAACAAACAAACAAAGAGATTATGATGTTGCGGCCTGAATTCTTATTTCATTGTAGCCGGAATTTTGTTATAATCGTGCTCATTATAACGTGAGTGCACTGTATTGGAAAAAAAAAGTATGACAGATGATAATAACAATAACGATAAAAACAATGTCACCACAATAATATGGTCATGAAAATTATTTGATGTGGTTGTTGAGAGTACTCTTTGTGTTATTGAGATATATTCATTATCATTATAATCGTCATCATTATCAACATCAGTGTCAAGTCATTTATATAGTTATTATCAACAAAAAAATCAGTGCTATTATCATCGTCAGTACAATGAATATTACGTACCATTATCATGAATAAAACGTCATCAGGACGCTCACTAATTTGTCTTTGTGAAAGCCTTTATCATCCTCATTTTATTACCAATTAAAACCATTCTGTAGGCCATATACATCAGGGACCATCAAGATGATGAAATGTTCTACGCTATTCACTGCACAACAGTTCGTGGTGAAAGTTGAAATTGCAAGAATGCTTTAACATCACGACGGCTTTTGCAGTTTCAAAAAGAAATGAAAATGTCCCATTAAGGCAAGGAATCGGGGTATTCATGACTATGTTGAGTTCGTTTTTGCTTGTGTTTAAGAAACGCTTAATGACGAGGTTAAACTTTAAAAAAAAGAAAAAAAAAAGACAGAGAGACAGAGAGATGTTGTAGTGTGCCCGTCAGCATTTAACATTATGATTAATGGCGATACACAACAATGCACAATAAATGACATTTCTTGTCACGTGGGAGTTTGATATGTAAAGAATGTATTGAATACCTTGCCATGTTTGACTGTGTCGAGGAAGTACTCGCGGCTGGAAAGTCCGAGACCAGATTGATCGATCTTGGGGAAATAAGCATGAAAGAAAAACACATAAGTATTTTTTTTTATTGAAATCAAACGTATTGCTATAATTGACCAACATCTAGATGATTAGAATGCTTTGTCATAATTTCTACGGTGCGTTACGATAATTTGTGACTGACAGGCAGTTAATCGCCATTCATTACTCCTCGAGTTTGCATGACATCTAAACCCCAGTATTAAGGGCTACAATAGTTACAGGACGGGGGGGGGGGGTACATTGCACCTCTGGAAATATTGGGGGGATTCATTGTTTAAATGAACTGCAATGGCAGAAGAATAACATAATTGAATATCATCGACTTTACGCATAGATTCTTTCTCATTATTCATTCATTCATTCATTTTATTTTGTCACGGTACTGGGCTCAGCCGGAGGCTGTTTTTCAGCCAGTCCGTGAATTAAAAATACACGTTACACAATGAATTGTACAATACAAAAGTTACATAACTGAAAATGAGTAAGAAAACAAAACAAAACAAAACAAAACAAAACAAATCAGCATAACAAAAGTTTACAAATAACATGAGGTAACATGAGGTAACAAAAGTACAAAACTTAAAACCTACAAATATGTACAAAACAAACTTATCAAAAATAATACAAAATTTAAGATAATTGTCACAGTAAAATACACAAACGAAATCAGCTAATTGCAGACTGATCCCTCCCTCCCCCCCCCCCGCCCATTATGCAATTAAAGGACGCATACACCATAGTGATTAAAAAAAAAAATTGCCAACATTGTTCTTTAATAAGTCGTTTATCGTTTCTCTTGTTATGTACTTGAAGCTTTTTTTGCGTCATTCATTGAAAGCCATTCATTTTCCATACATCATTGCATCTACTTTTGTAACTGATTTCTAGGCTTTTCATTGTATTTTGATAATTGTAATATTCTTTTGTCCACTATTGATGAAATTGGATTTTGTAGTGAAATAATTAATTCAATTCAATTTAATTCAACTCATTTCAATAAGACCTGAACACTCCTTATTACATTCTAAAATCACTGTTCATGATTTTGCATCTCCGTACTAAACGCTGTGCTTTTTAGTGGGTTGTTCTATTTATAGAGTGATGTTATCGCTGCTGCTGCTGCTGCTGCTGCTGCTGTTTTAGCGTACTTTAGTGATAATTGTATAAATTGAAAAACTAACACACCCCATACCTCATGTTGTCAAGAGATTACTGCACCTGCAAGATGTTGAACTCCCTTTGCTGTTATTCTTGCAAATGTAATAAGTTAAACTAAAAAATAACAAAATAGAACTTATTACATTATCCGTTTTCACCGCAGGGATGCCTCACCTGAAGCACATAACGCGACGCGTTCTTGTCATCGACCCCGACATAGGGTTCGATCAGCATGTATTTGCTGTATTTGCTCGCCAGCGTGGCCAGGAGCCATTCGAAGTCAAAGGCGGTCTCGTTCCATCGACCTCCGTGTCGATCACCGAGAACCGGCCATCCGCCCAGTTTGTGCAGGAGGTCGCGCAAGGGGGCATCGTCGACCTGTTCGATGGTGTCTGGACAGATGAAAGAACGTACAGGATATTCATTGGTGATGATGTACCCGTAACTATGTTTTCTTTAGTAAGATGCGGACTCGATATTCCACGAAGAAAATTAATTGGGTCGTGTGGTTGAAGAATCACCGCTACTGACACAATGATGTCATTCTTATATCTATAGCTAACGTAGTGTATCCGTTACTCTGAAGGCGATTTAAAAAGCATTTCTACACCATATTCAACTTGGATTGTCTTAAATAGATCAAATAAACATGATAGTAGAAACTTTAGTGAAATCGAACTTAAGATAAGAAAGTGTGAAATAAGAAAGTGTTTTGTTAATTGAAAATGGTCTCATTTCATTTCATTTCATGTATTTCCAAATTTAATATGTATGTAACAAAAGTGGCATTTGTACAATATACGGGGGCGGGGGCAGTTAAGGCTTTATTGTCAAAAGGCCCAATGTAAAACAGTCACTGATAAATACACAATCGAAATATTGTGATGCATCATGATAATAAAGAAACCAGAAGAAACCATACACAAAGGACAAGTGGCTTCATGTCATTTTAGTATTATGACAGATCAGTCTCGCGACGTTAATTTACTTTGGTACATTTGAGTATCGAATTCCCTTTGTCATTCTAATATTTTTCAAATTCTGATAATTGAAAAAGTATTTCAAATTTAAGCAACTTGGAAACTATTCCAAATCAAGAAAGCTTGAAAAGAACATTGACAATTAAAGTATTTCAGTTCGCGGTAGGGGTGGGTGATAATTATTCCTGTTTCTTGCGTTACACATAATATGCATAGAAGAATTTAAATGCAGTGTAAGTAATTTCGAAGTAAAATTTATAAACATATCGTCGTAAAAGTTATATATCATTATTCACGCATAATTTTACGCACTTTGATCCTGTAGAAATGGGTCAAACCCGGCATTATAATGTTATTGTTACCATTATTGTTATTGTTGTTGGTGTTATTTTTATCATCATTATTTTGTCAAAAAAAAAAAGAAGATGTGAAAACTTACCGACATCTATACACGCCTGATAAAAATGTTTAACTTTGATTTCTGCCTCGATGTCAGTCGGTGATATATCCGCCTCGAACAGGCCTGCCACATAATGAAATAAATCATCGATCACTTTAAATCAGCTATCATTTTCAGGGAAGAAAATTAATGTAATGCACTGGTAAGTGCATTATTGTGATGATGATGATGATTAATCAAATCACTTACAGTTCAAACTCTAACTGTCAGATACTGTAAAATGACACGCAATACGGCGACAAAAAGAATTTTATACTCTCAATAGAAAAGTTAAAACGTGTAGTCAATCATGGAGCGAATATTGTTAGAAAAGAGTAAAATGGTTTTCATTGTAAAACAAAGCAAGAGTTTGTCATTAAAGGTACTGTTTACCATTGGGAGCAGTGTTGTTAAAATGATCGAGTTATCACATTTGATGCACATTATGTAGTTCAGTTGTATCACAAAACATCCTGCTATATACAATTTTGCGTATAAAGCCTGAAGTATGAGGAGATGTCACTATTTTTTTTTCAATAAACAATAACTATAGACGGTTTATTCTGGAAACAATGTTATTATAACTATCGTTCACATTTTGTATATTTAACGATATTTAATATTGTTTATAATGACTAACATTTTTACTTAGGTTGCTTCTTTCCCTGAATCACATTTCAGAACTATTTTGAAACACTAAAATCTGGTTTCTGTTTCATCTGCAAATGGTAAATAATACATCTAGATCCTTTTCAGTCCCCCTTCCTCCGTACCTTTGAGTGTGACCTGTAACTGCTCGCGGAGTACTGAGAAGGAGGAGAAGGAACTCCGGTACTCTGGGATCACGTGTTTCTTGCTCCAGCCCCCGCAGGAGAACTCAAAGAAATTGTCGCACGGGTTCACCTCCGTGTTCATGCTCTCGATGAGAGCAGCGGCTGCAATTGGCGTTGCCATCGAAACAAGGAAGCAGAAAACGATGATATAGACAGAGAGAGAAGTAGAGATGTTTCGTAATTGTGTCTGCATTCACTGGCAACCTTGCCGAAACAAACATCTTCCAGGGACGATTATTATAAGCGAAGTCCGTTCATTTCCAGAAGGACGAAAGTTCAGAACATCGGCGTCTATAGGTAGACAGTCACCTTCTTAGTACACAGTAATATACCAAGAGGTCTATGCACACTCCAAGCATATTGATGTCTTCTACGGAACTGAGAACGATCACGGCATATTGAAAACTTCTCGTCTTCCGGTGCGTTCAAGGTTTATTGCATAAAAGTTGATATTACAAAATCTTTTTTCTTAACACATTATTTTGTGTAAAAGCACGGTACTCTGGTTTTTTAAAAACTGAATTTCATTCAGTACTATAAATGTGACAGAAATCATATATGATTATCGGTGTCATAAGTCATTCACTAGTAGCTTTATTGTCATAGCAGCAATGGTAATCGAAAAATGGCTAAATGATACTTTCAGACATATGTATATTTCACAACAGTAGTAATTAAGGAAACTCCGTGAAAGACGTTATCTTAACGAATTTTCGCCCATACGGCTTTTGTCAAGTCAATGGCAGATTTTATTTTGAAGATGGTATAAATCGAAATAAGAGAAATTATTTATCAATTATTAATTATTTATTATCAATTTATTATTTATTGATTATATATTTAGTAATATATTGAGCATGCAACATTAGTGTACCTGCTTTGACGCACGTCGGCGTGAGGCACTCCTTCGGCTGGGGACATGGCGCCACTTGATTAGCTGATCGCAGCCTGGACGAAAGGTGCTCGCGATCCGACGCGATCACGACTGAAATAAAGAACAGGCAAGTACTTTGTTAAGTTCTAAGATACGGATCCTCTTGACCCTTGTTGTCATTGTTTTGGGTATTTCTCACAAAACTTATTCTCTCGATACGTCTAATAAAAAAAAAGAGAAAAAAGAGAGAATTTTCTCTTTGAATTCTAAGAAGATCACTTTTACAATACCAGCTGATGGCAACACCGTAGTAAAAGTCCTTGGACGAGATAGCTATCATGTAATTATGTGATGTTCCCCTTGACCCAGGTGTAACAAGGAAAAGTAGAAATTACGCGGTGCGTAAAATATGTCCCCGCCGGAAGTAGCATTTAGTAGCAAAATGTACAATATCGGTAAAAAATCAAGGTCAAAGGTCAAAGAAGTCAAAGGTAAAAATTCTGTGTAGAAGTTTTGAAGCCCTCACCTAGTGTCATCACAAAAAGCAAACGGAATCAAAATCGGGTTAGAAATGGCGAAGGAGTAGCATTTTGTAGCCAGTGTACAATATAGGTCAAAAATCAAGGTCAAAGGTCAAAGAAGTCAAAGGTCAAAATTCTGTGTAGAAGTTTTGAAGCCCTCACCTAGTGCCATCACATAAAGAAAACGGAATCGAAATCGGGTTACAAATGGCGAAGGAGTAGCATTTTGTAGCAAAGTGTACAATACAGGTCAAAAAATCAAGGTCAAAGGTCAAAGAATTCAAAGGTCAAAATTCTGTGTAGAAGTGTTGAAGCCCTCACCTAGTGCCGTCACATAAAGCAAACGGAATCGAAATCGGGTTAGAAATGGCGAAGGAGTAGCATTTTGTAGCAAAATGTACAATACAGGTCAAAAAATCAAGGTCAAAGGTCAAAGAAGTCAAAGGTCAAAATTCCGTGTAGAAGTGTTGAAGCCCTCACCTAGTGCCGTCACATAAAGCAAACGGAATCGAAATCGGGTTAGAAATGGCGAAGGAGTAGCATTTTGTAGCAAAATGTACAATACAGGTCAAAAAATCAAGGTCAAAGGTCAAAGAAGTCAAAGGTCAAAATTCCGTGTAGAAGTGTTGAAGCCCTCACCTAGTGCCATCACATAAAGCAAACGGAATCGAAATCGGGTTAGAAATTGCGAAGGAGTAGCATTTTGTAGCAAAATGTACAATACAGGTCAAAAATCAAGGTCAAAGGTCAAAGAAGTCAAAGGTCAAAATTCTGTGTAGAAGTTTTGAAGCCCTCACCTAGTGCCATCGCATAAAGCAAACGGAATCGAAATCGGGTTAGAAATTGCGAAGGAGTAGCATTTTGTAGCAAAATGTACAATATAGGTCAAAGGTCAAGGTCAAAGGTCACGACTGAAATTCTGTGTAGAAGTTTCAAAGCTCCCATGTAGTGCTATCATATAAAGCAAACAGAATCAAAATTGGCTCATAAATGACAGAGAAGTAGCAAATTGAAGATTTTGATCACACACGGACGCACACACGGACGGACGGACGGACGGACGGACGGACACACGGACGGACACACGGACACACACACGTACGGAGCCCGTTTCATAGTCCCCTGCTCGAACTCGTTCGGCGGGGACAAAAATGGGTGCCTAGCAAAGGCAAGGGACATATCAATGACAGGGCTAACTGGTAGAGGGAGTAGAGGGAGATAAGACCTTATAATAACATTTCTTCAGACTTAATACAGACGTCTACCATTCTATTCGTCTTATTGTACGCTATTACTTAAAGGCATAATTTACCATTTGCAGATGAAAATATTAGTGCTTTGAAATAGTTCTAAAATGTGAGTTAGGGATAGAAACAACCACTGTCAAAATTTGAATCCGTATAATCGATGTTAAGTGTTGTTAAATACACAAAATGTGAACAATAGTTATAATAAAAAATGTTTCCAGACTAAACCGTATACAGTTACGGTTTACTGAGAAAAACCCTGATATCTCCTTATATTTTAGGTTTTATTGCAAATATTTCATATGGTAGGATGTTTTATGATACAACAGACCTACACATATGCATCAAATGTGATATCTTGAACATTTTTGAAATCACTGCTCCCAAAGGTAAACTGGACCTTTAAAGTCAATTTTGAGCGTGATGGGGAATTGTACTTTAAGATCCGGTAGCGTGGGGATATCTTGGAGCTGGAAGGCTGACCCGGCTTGGGTATATTCGAGAATCCCGTACCGAATTGTGTACAATTTTATCACTGATCTGTATGTGAATACACACACAGCCGGAGGATCTCGACTGGAGGTAGACAGTTACCGACAGTTGTAGCTTCCGATGCATGCATTCGCTGATGCGCATTACATATACAACTGTATGTGGTTTTCGAATGTACCCTATAGTGGGCAGCGAACAAAAATCGACTCCAATGGGGCCATCCATGGATCCCCACGCTATCAGAATCGGGTCACTGAAAAGGGTAAAGGGAGGGAAGGTGATCCGGAAATCATTTGCTTTATTTGGGGTGCTTGTGAGAAGTTGTTTAAAGTGGGTTTATACAGAAGTTCTTTTGAAGTCAGTATTGAGATAAATCAATTCTAATTTTTAATCAATGGTTGCGAACGCATATGAGGAAAAGTTAAGTCAAGGACTTCATTCAAAATAGAGGTTAAAGGGGATGGCTAGTAACTGATCAGTGGGAATCAGTGGGAATGCTGGGGATGATTGTTCCAATTCTTGTAGGTTTCATTTCAGAGTACTGTTGTGTGAAAATTATTTGCTTCAGAATGGTCTCATATTCAAGTAATGTGCAGTTTAATGTTTCCAAGCTATAATAGCATGCCTGTACAGTGACGGGGCATTAAACTGCACATTACTTGAATATGAGACCATTCTGAAGCAAACAATTTTCACACAACAATAGATATGTAATGTATTCTCAAATGAATCCCACAAGAATTGAAACAATCATCCCCCAGCATTCCCACCGATTCCCACTGATCAGTTGCTAGCCATCCCCTTAAAAGAGACAGCATGAACGAAATTTTGAAAAGAAGGCGAGCAGATATGGAACAACGGTATAACGAAGCCAATCCGTATTACCCTGCTGGAAAATGTCAAAATTTGGCCGTTCCTCTTTTTACTCACAAAGTTATGATTTTTGTCGCAGTTTGCATTCCGCAATTATTGATATGCAACATTTTCGGGATGATGTTAGTGAAGAGAGGAAGATATCATTTACAAGAGACACTTAAAGAAAACGAAGAGTGAGGAATTTGCTTCGGGTTTAATTATACAGTATAATAATTTGCCTAGATTTCATGACTCACTTTCACGAATTATATAGGATATTGGAAAGTGTCCCTGCTAGCAAGAACGCATTGTCCCACAGTGTGTTCACAGTGTGGTGACATGGTCGATTATGTGAAAACGCTCGAATTTAACAGTGTGGAGATGATTTCACACTGTGGTTTGGTTTTCACAGAATGTGCACATAGTAATGTCCTGTGTCACAATGTGAATTTATGATTTAGAATGTGTTTACACTGTTAAAACGCTCGAATTTAACAGTGTGAAGAAATTTCACACTGTGGTTCTCACACTGTGGGACACTGTGTTGTTTTCAGCAGGGGTAAGTGCAAATGTATATTGTGTAGATGTCACTATACCTCTCGAGAATCAGGCCCCTAACTAGGATTTTCTATGGGGGTTAAAAATTGCAATTAGTAAACCTTTCTGAGAGAGTAAAGCGGCCGAGCGGGGTAGGATCTTGGAGGACCATCGCTAAATGTAAGGATCTTCTTTCTTTTTGTAGGGCAAGAATATTCATGTCTTTAGGGGGGGGGGGTTAAGGGGGTCTCCTCCTCGCACACGTTCTTGGAGCTTTTGCATTTTTGAAAATTATATGCACATTTTGAATAGAATATTTGGAAAATTTTCAATAAACGAAAGGCGATGAGTTGGTTATTCATTTAAATTGCAAAAAGAACCAATATCATCCTAAATTCTTAAATTGCTGCATGATTTTCACACATACATTATTAATAAATTCATTTAAAAATCTTATATCTTAGAACACCGGACAAGCAGGAGGAAGGTGTTGGAGATTTTTTCATTCTTAGAATTGAAATTCAACGACTTTGGTGCACATTTGGGTGGAACATTGGAAAATATTCAATCAAAAAAGTAAGCCTGTGAGTTGGTTATTAATTTCAATGTGATAACAACAAAATCAAATAAACCGAATTATTAGATTGCAGCCTTTTTTTCGCTAACTGATCAAATCATTTGAAAATCTAATGTCTAAACGCAGCGACCGAGCACGGTGGATGTAGGAGGGAATGTCCCCCCCGTCCCTCCCGAGGGAGCTTTTGCATTTTTAGAAATGAAATTTAACGATGTGGTATACACGGTTGTGGACATTTTTGGGGAAATTTTTAATCAAATAAGTAAGACAAAACGTTGGTTATCTACACTCAGCAAACAAAAAAGAAGAAAGTTAACACTTTTTCCAGTACATATTTTCCATAGAAGATTTTGGTAAAATCTTTGTGTCATATACCACATTAAAGGTTATTCAATCGGCTATAAACCCAATATATAACATGTGCTCACTTTTTTCATGTGCATGCATTTCACTCTGTGTCATAAATTCAGACTAACAGTGCTCAGGGCAATCCACATGAATAATTTTATTAGCATTCATGTGCCTTGCAGCAGGGCTCTGAACAGGTGGTAGCCATGTCCATTGTTCAGGGTCATTGTAAGCACACAATCACATACACATCATTGGTTCCTGTGTAAAGTTCAAGTTTTGTACAGAGGGCTAAAATTTGCTCAAAATCTGGAACCTAGCATTGAAATAAATCATTGATTTCATGACACTTATATAGGTTTTAATATTCAAATCATCTCCAACTAAATTGTACACTCTTCAGTTATTACTCATATCAATGACAGTTTTATTTGCTATATAGTTTTTGAACTATCAAGAATCAAAAGTGGGAAATGTTTTTGTAACATCTAGTACAATTAAGTATATTATGTAAACACAGATTTCACACAAGACAGCATTCCTACATGACGTTTGATTAATCAGATAATGATACTGCCCTTTGCCTAATTTTCCTTTTCTATTCCAATATTCCAACTTGTAATAGTTTTTAAGCCAGACAGGGAGCACAGTACTGTAACTTCGGACATTTTTGTAATGGTCAATAGGATTTAAAAAAAAAAAGTGTGCGAGTACAGGAATAACAGTGAAATTTTAAACCCCATTGTTAATAATGAAATTAATAAAGCCAAGCGGTATTCAAACGAAACGATCGTGTACCTGCTTACGGAAATTGAGTGGGCATCGTTTAAATCCTATGTAGGGATGAGAGAATTAAAAGATGAACATGTTAATCCGCGAGTTTAACAGAAAGGGATGTATACAGCTTGTCAGAAACGAGTGAATCCTAATTACGTGTTGACGTTTTTCCTACAAGTTGACAATGTAAAGGATGCAGATGTTGATAAAAACGTCTGTCGAATGTACTTCATTGAAAATGAAATAAGGCCTATATCTGTGATCACGAGAGGTGTCGTAGTTTGGGGCAATAACACTGGCATAGGCAAAATTAGGGAAGAGGAACATAATGTGACCCGCTACAACAATAGGATCCTAAAGTCGCTGACGGGTGAGCCGAGAAAATCGAGTTTGAAGTCAGATCATCAAAATGCATCAAAAAGTACGTTTTTCTGTTTTTGACATTATTTTGTAGTCTAATGTATCATCTATCATCTGCCGAAATTTCGAAGCTAAATGATCCAAGGAAAGGCAAGAAATTAGCGTTTTCCTGGGCCATGATTTTCCGACTTTCCACGGAACAGAAACGTGTCCGAAGATTTGGATTTAGCGCCGCAGCTAGACTCCTCCCCTGGCAACGAGGGAGTGATCTCATTGGTCAGTGCATGGCATCCTGATGACTGATTGGTCGTGCGTAGACCGCCGGCGCTAAGCTTGAATGAACATCGCGGAGGTTGCTAGGAGCGCACCTTCTATTGTCAATTGGGGAAAACTGTCTTGCTTCCCCTTGATCATGATAGCGTCCGAAGCAAAACTTTGAAATCGGTTTTCTCGAAACGCTGGTTTCTTAAACCACTCAACATGCGCTAATAAAATCATCGATATCTCCGCAACCGAGTACTTTAATGAGTCATGTTATATATGACAGTAAAGTGGAAGAGTAAGGGAATAATGTCATGTCATTTTCAAAAAATTGTTTCCCCCCGACTTTCGGATCCTTTTTGTTGCGGCGGGTCACATATACCACTTACACAAAGTAATTAAAATATAATGCAGGAAAGACTGATTCTCGCTCAAACGTCCATACCCTCTGCACCCTCCCCCTACCCACCCCTCCCCCGTAAACATACACACACACACACACACACACACACACACACACACGCAGACACACACACGCAGACACACACACTTCGGCGGGCACGAAACTACATTCATTTTTCCCTCTCTCTTCCTTTGTACTCTTTTCGATTCTTCCCACACATTACAAGGTGTTTTCTCTTTCCCATTCTCTCCCTGCATTCTTAGACAAAAAATACATAAGAAAAATGAAAGTTACCCCTCTCTCTCAATCACCTTCTCTCCACCCCCCCCCCCCTTCTTCTTTGCATTTGAAATGTCACATACAAGGACGGTTCTCTCGACATGATGAATGAGTCTAACAACTCATCCCTGGTATCTTTTTCTTGACAGAGAAAGAAAATGCAATCCTCAATCCCCTCTCCTCTTTCCTTTCTCTATCTCCACACCCGATCTTCAGCCGGCTAGCCCCACTAACATGTTTAGCCAGCTGCGTTCTTGAGGAACATTTCACATCCACATGATTCACTGCCTCTTACGTCTTGCCTGCCCCTCCCCCATCCCCCCCCCCCCATCTTCCTACTTTACTAGATCTTCTCTGCGTCTTTGCTTCTCTGCTCTTCATTCGACATCAAGGCCCTTAATCGTAGCCTCTATACGTACAGATGTTATTGCAGTGCTCTTGGGGACCAACAGAACATGTTCCGAATTTCTGGCCCAATGCAAGGGGCAAGGGGTTAGTAATGGGTCAAAAGAAATGATTCCATAAGTCTCATCCTTTCGTAGAGGTAAATGTCGTTCGTGCAAACTGAAAACGACAGATAAGAATATTGAGAGTTTGCGAAGAGAATAAGAGAATATACGAGTGTTAAAAAATAAAAATAAAAATCTCTCTGCCTGTGCTGGTTGGCGGACAAAATATATTTTCTTTTCGTGTGACATTCCAACTAATCTAATGGAATCTCTGAGAAGATGTCTACATCATTGTTCCATTCAATCCATACCATACTTCCTCTACAACCCTACCCCAACTACCCTCCCCATCACCACCCCTCCTTGTTTCGCCCCTCACTCGGTTGGTGCGGATTTATGCTATGTGCACAAAATGAAAATAGCTTCATTGTATGATGACGTCGAGATGCTGTCTTCCTGCCAATCATTCAATCCTACTCTATACCAAGTTATGTGTGGGGGGCGCTGTGGCAAAGTGGATTCGACTCCCGACTTCCAGTCGGAGGACCCGAGTTCGATTCCCGCCCAGTGCTGATGTCCTTGGACAAGATGTTTTTACCCACCATGTCCCTCTCGATCCAGGTGTATAAATGGGTACCTGGCAACGATAGGGTAATAATAATGGCAGGGCCCTGTGGTAGAGCAGTAGCAACACTTAAGAGGCTACCTTGGATAAGTAAGACCTTATTACTATCAATTTACCAACCCCGTCATACCCATTTACTCTTCCCCCCTAACATCACGCTCACCCGTAGCGACGAGAAGGGACACGGTGACGAGCGCCAACACCACGACGATGACGACGAGGTTGCGGGTGACGACCTTGGGGCTCCGGCGCTTGCCCGGCACTCCCTCCTCCACAGCGAGCTTGGCTTGACTGCTGGTCATCTCACAATTACGCAACATCTAATTCGATCTGTCCAAGAAAGGGCGTGGCCACATTTTGTAAAGAAATGTTAGAATTGTACAAAATGGCACACATTAAACTGATTTGATTTTGACTTGACTTGCATCATCCATTTTTCCAGAAACAATACAATAGACCTCTAAAAGTAATCGAATATAAGGAAAATTCATTAATGACATGGAGGAACATATTGAACAGTCTCTCACTGATTGTAAACACAGCAACAACAACAAAGGAACACCAGTCAAAATCGTTGTAAATTATAATCATAAGTACAAGACCTATCCATTCCAGGTAATGATATTGAAGAGTACCATTACAGGCAAAGTTTAACTTTAATGGCGGCCTAAACTACTCTCTAAAAAAAAAAAAAAAAAAATCGAGTGAAAATATTCACTCTTGAAAGAGTGAATACAAAAAAAAAAGAGTGAATTCAGAGTGAAATTAGAGTGAATATTGAATGAAAATGTTCATTTTCACTCGTTTTAGAGTGACCTCAGGGATCATTCCAAAATCTTCGAGTGATCCCTGAGGTCACTCCAAAATGAGTGAAAATGAACATTTTCACTCAAAATTCATTCCAATTTCACTCTAAATTCACTCTTTTTTTTATTCACTCTTTTAAGAGTGAATATTTTCATTCCATTCATTTAGAGAGTAGACAAGAAGACAATATTACGAGGGAACCTCTTTGTCATTATCATTCCATGTAGATGATAATTGTGGTAACAGTCAATATCGATATCATCATATGAATGTGATCATTACGTCATCATTACGTCATTTGCTCTGCGAATGATTTTAGGGTATGGCAATCCATTACACGCGTTTGACATTTAGGGAGTATAGAAGCATGATGATAAAGACAAGATCAAAACGAAAATAGAGTGCGAAATATAAATATATATAAATATAGAAGCAGTAGTAGTAACACAAATAGTACTTGGAGGTTGAAGTTATGTTAAGGAAACGATGATAACCATTACCATCATGAGCAGCATTGGTAGTAATTACAGCAACATGATATAATTGCTGTACTTCAACCGTCATCACAACTATCACTGATAATGACAAGAATGATATCGTTCATGATGACGATGCTGATGATGATTATAATAGTGTTGATTGTGGCAATGATGGTATCCTGAAAATGCCAATAATTATGATAATGCAGATAATCATCATCATCATCATCATCATCGCGTCATAAATATGACGATACGGGAGGACAAGTAGAGAGATGAAGAAAAAGACCAGAAAGGATTAGGAAGATAACAATGATGACACAAATCAGGAGAAGGAGCTGTAACTGGAGTGGGGAGTTATAAATTTAAAGTATAGCGGAAGTGATAAAAAGAGGATACATCCTTCATTTGGTGCACCCATCCTTCCCAGGACGGACAAGTACCTAGCGCTCTCCGGAACGGAAAAGAAAAAGATAACACTTGGTTGCGGGATTTAGAAAATGTCCACTGATGTCTGCAAATTGATACAGCGTTTGAAGTCCATCACCGAAATAGGAGTTCAGTGGCCCTATAGGTTCTGATTCTGAGAGAAGGAATTCAAGGATCGAATCGCGCCCACTGCGAACATCCTTCTTCTTCTTCTTCTTCTCCTTTTTTTTTTTTTTTTTTTTTTGTCAAGACAGTTTATCCACGATGTCACTGACCTAAGTACCACAATAAGTAGGACCTAGCTGGCTGGCAATCTTAATATCAATGTCAGGATCCTCCGGAAAGAGCTGCAGTAAAATAATGCAGCAGCACCGAGGCTAAGCTCAGTGAGTACGAACACGGCGTTAAGGTGCGAGCATTTCGCGCATTAATTACGCCGTATTGTTTGTTTCCCTTCGTTGACACCTCCCTTTAACAACCTCGCCATCAAATTCGCGGGCGTTTAGACGCGCTCTGACGGCGTCGCGTTCAAGCACCGATGATCGGGCGCGATCGAGGATTCAATTAAACGACGTCATCAACACCACTAGTGAGAGAAAATTGAATCATCGCTCGCTCGCCCGGAGAGCCTGTCTCTCCAACCATCCCTCCTGGTTTGTTCGGAGGCAGAGAACGGTGGTTGTTGGATATGGTACATGTTCGAGCGCAATTTGGCGGCAAATTCACCACTTTGCGTGGAAACGACATATCCGGTATTCAATACAGAACTCGTCGTTTTTGTTGTTGTTGTTGTTGTTGTTTGTCTCATGAGAAGACAAAAAAAAATACAATCTTACATTTAAAGTGCTAAATCCCGTCATTCATGTCGCCTGCAACTGCTTGGATGTCGTTTCGAAAATTGTCAGCCAGAATCGTTGCAGCTGGGTGTCTTTCGTTTGATTTTCTTTAATGCACTCCCGTTACACGCTCATGCTTTACCGTTACATTCGTTTCGGATTTTGTTATCTCGTCTTGAAAATAAGAGCTGTTGTTTTTTGTTATGTTGTTGTTGGGTTTTTTGGTTTTTTTTTTTCTTTTGCACTTCCATCATGATGATAGGACGATCAATGGAAAAACTTCTCCACGGTCATATTCACTTCGCTAGAAAGACTATTAGCGTGTACATTCAAACATCTTTCTTTTTTTATCCACCTTTTCGTGGCTTGATTCAAAATCTTTGGAACTGTGTGGAATGTGCTGTGTAAGGGTGGCCGAATAGATTTTTTAAAAAGCGCATACACCCCAGCATATCATACAAACGTTTTGAGAATATAGTGCTGTCATGTTTAAGAGACCTATATGAAAAAGTATATTACCATGCAAACAAAGCGCTTATATTTCTGATACTTTGTAAGAAGATAATGATTATACTTTATTGATTAGGTATTAAACAAAGAAAATGGGAATCCCATTGTTTTGGTTAAATGTTCTGCTAACGAATTACATTAATTTCTGATGAGTTCCTTTTGTTTGCGTTTAAGATAATAATTACTCTAAGTTCGATCACTCGCAGATGCTATTTTTAAAGACATTTTGCCAACTATTGTTTATGTGAAAGTGTCATATTAACACAGTATTGGAAATTTTGGTAACATGCTAAAGGCATGCAGTTTTGATTTTGTTTTTTTTTTCTTGTTTGTTTTTTTTTTTCAAACAGAAAAAAATAATGCTAACAGTGTGGTATCATGACGTCCAATAGGAAAGCGAAGTTATTATAGGAAATCATAAGAAATAATTTTTTATCCGCAAATCCGTGATATTTGTAATAATCCATATATGAACATGACATGAAGCAATGACATCGTTACTTCACAAGATCGATAATAATAGCAATATCAATGTAATATTATGTGATATCATGTCTTGTGAACAAGTTCTTGATTCGATTTTTTTTTTTCTATAGTGAACGCACTGAGTGAAGTGTCGCTTAACAAAAAAAAAAAAAATAGAGGGGCAGGCAAAGTGTGGTATTTCGTATAGTAAAAAGTCATCCTATTTATGCCGTTTCCAAAAAAAAATCAAGATACAATTGAAACGACGAGTCTTTTAACACAGCACCATCTTCTTTTCTTATTTCTTTTGAGAATAAATCAAAAAGGAAATTGTCTTTACAAATGCCCGGTGTAAACGAGCAGTGGCGATAAAATAACCCCATAAACATCAAACGATTAGGTTTTTATGTCCCATGACTAACAAGACGAGGACTCAATAAATCGTTTCTCACATGAACGTTAGGGCCCGTGAAATCTGACGACTACGTCATGATATCACTTGACCTTTTTACCTAAACATTATGTCGATTGAAGCGCGGAGTTCATACCTACTTGTGTAACCGATGCATTGTGAAAAGCTGGCTTGAGGAGCTGGAACTTTGGTTTGAAGTGTCTTTGTTTTGTTTTGTTTTGTTGCGTTGCGTTGCGTTGCGTTTGGTTTGTTTTTGCTTTTGTTTCTTTTTATCAAGAAGGAATCACCTCCTCAAACAAAAACACACAGACGCTCGAGTGCACATACACAGACACATACACATATTGAGCGAGTGCCTTGCGTCAAAAAACAAACAAACAAACAAAAAATATATGAATTATTACAACGTCACAGGAGCCGGAGAGAATGGAGCTACCTCTCTGTAAGTACATAATAGTGTAGCTTATGATATGTTTTTATGAATGTGCACATGCTTGAATCCATTGGTATGATGTAGAGACTAGATAATTATGAATGTATGTATGATTGTATGTATGTATGCATGTTTGTTTGTTTGTTTCATGTATGAACGCACATGCATGTATGTATGTTTGCGTGCATGTTGCATCTATGTATTGAGCATGTATTTATTTATGTAAAGGCCTACATATATCTACATGCATTAATAATCATATCTATATTATCCATGCATATGTGTATGGTGTATTTTTATATCTATGTTTAAATGTGCATTTAAATGTGCAAGTGTGTGTGTTTCTATGTGTGTGTGTGTGTGTGTGTGTGTGTATATTATGTTGGGGCGGCTGACAGGCTACGTTGAACCTTTTGGGGGTTTATAAGGCTTGAGTGGAGGGGATTGGCCTTTTGGGATCTCGCAGTGGGGTAGCAGAATCCTGCATTCACCTGTTGAGGAGGGTTTGAAGGTTAAACTGTGACCGATATAGCTGCTGCGAAACATTTGATTTTGACACTGGCCGCTAGTTCAGTGAGCCCCGGGAGGTAATACCCTTTGTTTTGTTTTGTTTTGTTTTGTTTTTTTCATTGTAAGCGCTTCACCGATTAATAAAATGCAAAGAATGTAGGACCTAAAGTGAGTATTGATGCAGCCTTCAATGAAAAAGAAAAAGAAATCCAGTCATATCTTAATGAAAGCAGAGAACTCGTGATTAGTGTTGATGATGATGACAATGGGGATGATGATGATGATGGTGGTGATGGTGGTGGTGGTGGTGGTGATGATGATGATGATGATGGCAGTGGTGAAAATGATGATAATGATGATGATGATGATGATAATGATGATGAGGAGGAGGACGAGGAGGAGGATAAGGTAGTAGTCGACGATAATAATGATAAAAGTGAGGTGTCAATATTTATATGATATTGGATGGCCTTGAGGTTAATACAAGGAAATATTGGACGAGCTATGCACAAATATTGGACGAGTCGAAGACGAGTCCAATATTTTGCTTAGCGAGTCCAATATTTCCTTGTATTGACCGAAAATAAGACATCCAATATTATCATTATTATCCTACAGAGGATTTTAGCAAAGAATATTTTCACTTACCCTTTCTGTCTCTGAGTGCTGTATGGTCTCCTACTGTACTTGATCCTGACATGGGGTATGGTACACTCTTCAGTGCAAGTTAATCCACTTCATTCCCAGATCTATGTGATCTATGTATTTTATGTACATTCCAAAGGAAACTTAGATCAAGGTCGAATTAACTAATTAATATATGAAATTTGTTTGTATAAACACAGAATTTTAGAAAAAAAAAGATATTTTAGTTAATTCGTGATTGACCAATCACAGACGTTTTTACTTCATATTTCGGGTCATCTCGTATATCTCAACCAATCACGGTGCAGTTTATAAAAAAAAACTTCGGGGAATACCCCTCTTGCCGTCCAATATTTTAAATATTGGTCGCCTCGGCAGAAAATATTGGTCGAGTTCAACAAACTTTCTAAGTGGGTCGGAGGTTATGAGGTGCGTCGACAAAATAGCACTTGTATTTGGGCTCTAAAAATCCTCTGTATGGATAATAATCTTCAATATTTGTCTTCCTCTAGAAATGAAGTTTGTAAGATCGCAACTGCTGATCTGTGATTTAATAAACATGGGGAGGGGGAGGAGCCATGGGACTCGAACCTGTCATCACTGCTTTTCGTCAGCGACACTACCACCAGGCTATCCCTGGTTGCCGGCAGTGACACGATGAACTTGGAACCAAAAAAATACCAAAACTCCGAAATTCCGACATTGTTTTAAGCGTAGGGAGAGCCTGGTATAGGTAAACAGGTATTGCTGTCGTTGGTCGGTTGGTTGCATGGATGGATGGATGGATGGATAGATGGTTGGTTGGTTGGTTGGTTGGTTGGTCGGTTGGTTGGTTGGTTGGTTGGTGGGTTGGTCGGTCGGTTGGTTGGTTGGTTGATTGGTTGGTTGGTTGGTTGGTTGGTCGGTTGGTCGGTTGGTCGGTTGGTCGGTTGGTCGGTTGGTCGGTTGGTCGGTTGGTCGGTTGGTCGGTTGGTCGGTTGGTCGGTTGGTCGGTCGGTTGGTTGGTCGGTCGGTTGGTTGGTCGGTCGGTTGGTCGGTTGGTTGGTTGGTTGGTTGATTGGTTGGTTGGTTGGTTGGATGGATGGTTGGTTGGTTGGTTGTTTAGTTAGTTGGGTGAGTGGTAGGTTGGTTGGTTGGTTGGTTGGTCAGTCTGAACAATCACAGAAGAGCATGTCAGATAGCATCATAAATGTTCCCCTTTAGATATCCCATACAACATGTACAAAGCGATAATGAAAGGTGGGACCCATCTTTTATTAGGATTGCTTTGTTTCACATTGTTTTTGGGTATCTCGGCCATTTCAAAACCGATTTTCATTTTAAAAAATACTTTAAATTCCTCGTAAAATTGTATGCTCTGTAACATTTCATAAAGGGGTTTCTGAAGTATCTCGCAAGAAAAAAAAAGTTTTAAGCTAAATCCTCACAGCAACTAATACTATACCATCCTTTAACCCTTTCTTAGTGTGCCATTGAGTCAGTAATGTGCACAAATTTCAAACACAAACCAATGGACAAGAACTTAAAGTGGCACACAAGTAGTTAATTAAAACGTCCGAACAGTACTGGGCCCGTTGCATAAAAGTTACTATTATGGTAACTTTGCCATCCAATTTTTGGTAACTTCCATGGAATTCTTGATTTTGATTGGCTGTTGAGTATTGTTGTCATGGTAGTTACCATTGGATGGCAAAGTTACTAGTACCACAATAGTAACTTTTATGCAACAGGCCCCTGAGATCACTATGATAGAAGTGACAATAACTTCTAACGTATGCTCATTACACACGCCACATCCATGTACACTTTAAGCTTTATCACTGTAGCTATAAAAGCTCACTTAATGTGACATCATCGAAACATTCTGCTGTTCACACGCAGCAAAATATGATTAAAAAACATGAAATATAGGCCTACAATACGACGGAAGAAAGACAAAATGTGAGGCAATAATCTGAAATCGTAAAAATCGATATTCGAGGAGCTGCTTGCTGGAGTAAAAAAAAAATATATATATCTTTCTCGAGGTCACAAAACTTTTGTCGTCCATAAATAATTCTTTGAGTAAAATATTGTCGGGTCTGAATATGACGCCATAACTTCAACATTCACCAGGAGAATGTGACGAAAAAATGTCGTTCCTTATTCTCTTTCCATATGTATATAAAGGTTTGAGGGTTCTCAAAGAAGAAAGAAAGAAAAAATCATTTATTGAAGCCGACGCGTTCCATTAGCATTGTTTGGAATTTGAAACCGAGAGCGATTAAAGACGAATGAGCATAATGAGTGAAAGGCGTGTCTGTACAATGGTATGAGGAAAGAAGAAAATTTTTCCTTCATTTCTGCTTGATTCGCATTTTTTTTTTCTTAAGAAAAGCGATATGAGAATAATGGGTACACATCAAGAGATCAACACCTACGTGTCATACAGCCCACGAGTCATACACCCCACGAGTCATACAGCCCAAGAGCTAGACACTATGTGAACAAGTAAGATATGGCCACTCATTATACGGTCCACCAGTTCGACACCAGACAAATACGGCCAATTAAGGAGCTCAACACTAAGCAAACAAGACCAACGAGCTTGAAACAAGGCAGAAAAGGCACACGAGGCCGAAACTGCGTACATTACGACCAGTGATGTAACGTCGGTCTTGTGCCTAGTGTCGAGCTTGTGGGCCTTGCTTGCCTATGTGGTGTCAGTCTTGTGGGCTATAGGCTAGTTGCTTATTGCCGAGCTATTGAACTTGTTAAATGGGCCTTATTTCAAACCTTATTTCCATAGTGTCGAGCTGGTGGAATCTATTTTCTTTTCTTTTTTTTTACACCAGTGTCGAGCTTATGGGCTGTGTAACTCGTAGGCTATGTGGTGTAGTCCCCCGAGCCCGACACCCACCAGTCTGCGGCCCACGAGCTCGACATTGAAATAAAGGTCCATAAGTTATGTAGCCCACGAGTCATAGAGCTTATGACTCGACACTAAGCATGTAAGTCCTATGAGTCTAACAGTGCGCAAACAATTGCATGCCCACTGTAAGTCTGATACTAGGCAAAAATGAAGCCCATGGGTCAGACACCGACGCTGCCTACATTACAGGCAAATTACCATTTGCAGATGAAACAAAAATCCAGCATTAGTGCTTCTAAATAGTTTTAAAATGTTGAGTTAAGGATACAAACAACCAATGTAAAAAATTGAACCAGTATAATCGGTAAACAGGACCTTTAAGTCTCGTGATGTAATGTCGGTCTCTCGGGCAGTTTTTTCTCTAGTGCATGACTCGTGGGCCTGTTTGCCTAGTGTCGGATTCATTGGCCTTTTGGTTGTGCCTAGGTCGGACTCTTGGGCCTTGTTTGTCTAGTGCTAGACCAAGATACATTAAGAGGTAGCTGGTAACGCTATGTTAGGGTAATAATATTGGCAGGGCCCTCTGTTAGAGCATTAGCAAGACTGAACAGGCTACCCTGGATAAAGAAGATCGCATTATTATCATCAATAATAATTCAATTTGGGCATTATATCTTTGTAAGACATATATCTAGAGGTACAAAGACATATCAATTTAGAGATAGATATATATAAAGATAGATAGATAGATAGATAGATAGATAGATAGATAGATAGATAGATAGATAGAAAGGGCCTATATAGATAGATAGATAGATAGATAGATAGATAGATAGATAGATAGATAAATAAATAAATAAATAAATAAATAAATAAATAAATAAATAGGTAGATAGATGGATAGATGGATAGATGTTAGACAGATAGACAGATGTACAGATAAAGAAAGACATTAAGATGAATAGATGGATTGAAAGATGTGTTAAAAAAAAGAAAAGACAGATCGAGAAACAGAAACCCAGAAGTTCAAATTATTCTAAAATGATGCATAATCGCTCCCTAATGGTTTTGCAAATGTAAAGTAATAAATTTGTACCGTTGTTACATCATTGTTTGATATACAAATGCCACCCCCCCCCCAAAAAAAAAGAACAATAATATCAGATACACAAAACAAAAATCACAAATGTAGCTGTTCTCTATGTCAGTCACTTAAAATCCTGTGGATGGTCAATTCTGTGAGTTTACTCCCCCAAGCTCATCATAGGGTGCAGCTGTAATGGCATAATTTACGTGACACTGTTTTTAAACAGGAAACCAATTGCCGGCAATTTCCCCATGCCCTACTTTAAAGGGTTGTTTGATTGTGTTTTTCCTTTCTCTCCTCTTCTAATCTCTACGAGAGGTGATATCTACAGCATTATACTGTAGGATTGTAACATTTGATTGCATCATAGTAGATAATGCACTGTTGACAATGGCAGAAACACAAGGGAGTAAGTCCGGTCACAGGAACTATTCGCAGTGGTCTGGGTCAAGGTTGGTTCATAATTATGTTTGATGTGCGCAGAACGATCCCCAAGTACTTTTATCACAATAATATTATATGTGGGTTACGTGTGATCCCCCCATCTTTTTTCTACTGGGGCTGTTAGTTTATTAGTAAATTTAATGATTTAGCTCACGTTTACAGAGTACTGTGTTCATTTGTGACAACAGCGACAAAGAGACCAAGGAGAATATGCATCTATGGAGCATTTCGGATACCAATCTTTGAAATCGGAGAATGCGGAGCTCCACCCGCTTAATAGAAATTAGCGTCCACACAACATGAGCAAGATGAAGACTGCGATTAAAGAAGATGTCATTTCCTGTAGTGCTTTCCTGTAGTTCATGACTTTGCAAAATGTATGAACGACAACAAAAACAGAACATGTCTTATATCAAAACATAACAAATTATTTTCGTGCTGGACATCACACATGTCGCATGTACATCTTGAGCTGTCTTTCAGTACTGAACTGTTCCCTTCTAACTTTTGCTCACTCGTCTGATAAGGAAAGTTTGAGAAGTCGAGGCGAATCTTGGGATCAAGTTTTGGCCAGTTTTTGTGGGTAGACCTGTAACATTTTCGTTGACAGACCTACATGCAGCCCTACAGTTACAAAGAGGCACCGTGGTTCAGTGAATCAGATTAAAGACTTAATCCAGGGGGTCCGTGTAGTTCGAAGCACTATACCCTCATTGTCTGATCATTCAGAGTGCAATTCTGTCCTGTGATAGTTTGCTCACAAGCATTTGAGTGTTTCCATAGTTGCCAATTCGAGAGAAATCCAAAGAAATGCAGAGTTTTAAGGCATACTATAGATCTCACTGCCGTCCTCAACCTGCTTACCTTGAACAGCAGATCCAGTATGACAGTTTGCCAGAGGGCCATAGAGTGAAACTGTGTCAAGGCTACACAAAAATTAATTATTCCCAAGTTAGAGATAATATTGTTCAACCGCATGTGAATGCTTGCGTATATTTTGCTTGTGTGTGCATACGTATTGTCTGTATGTGTGTATGTGTATAATTGTCTATGTGTTCTACATTCATAGTACACTTCGTTCACATTCACCGTAATAATCAAGATCTGTAGCATAAATGAAGATAGGTGGAAGTTCCTGTTTACTTTTTTATGGAGCAGTATAAGCCTAATCATAATAGTATTTTTGATCAACGATCCTGTAGTGATTAGTTGAAAGAGCCTCCCGTGATTATTATATTTTTATAAATATTTTCAACTATTTCAAACAAACAAAACGTCATGACGTAACAACCCAGCAAAAATTACGACCAAATTATGATTTTCTAAATGTGATTTCGGAGAAGAAAAAATGTCAAGAGAATGGAAAGATAGCAGGTCAAAAAAAAAAACAAAAAGTCGTAAAGTTTAGTAAAGCGCTAAATTATTGCTTAGCCTGCTTTGTTTTCCGTGGTATTACCACAGTGTGTGGATGTAATACTATTCTTCGGCAGTGCCATTGATTTGGGTCGCGAGACACGTTAACTCTATTCCATTACCTCGCCTGCGTCTTGGCCAGGCTGGTTGCTATGGCAACGCTACTCCGCTGTCCCCCATTAAATTCATTATCGCAACTTCGCGATTGCTCCGTTTCCGGATGGCGGCCTATCGCAGCGAACGTCCGGCTACACACAAAATAGAGCTAATTTGCCTGGCGAATTTCAACTCTACAATGCTCAAAGGACCAAAGCCTGGTTATCTGTCAAAAAAGAAAGCTAGGATTTCGTCGTAATTGCCGATTGAATCTGGGACACACAGTTTAACTTCCCTGTCGATTGTTAACTAAATACCACGGTAATCGTTACTAATGTGGCATGTCTCCCTGAAGATAGTGTGAGCTATATGTTCGACAGGACGAGAGAAAGTCGAGGAAGAAGGCAGGAGGAGGGGGGGGGGGGAGTTTGAAGGGTAACGAAGAGTAACGTAAAAAACGTATTATCAAGAGCAGCAATTATAATAAAGGATAGCCTGAAAGTTTGTTTGGTGAGTGGCAGAGTTCATAGACAAGAAATTGACGTGATTAGTTTTACATGCTGGCAAACGTACGAACTACACATTTTGCAAGGGTTTGGTAGGGGATTTGCTTTAAAAAAAAGGAAAAAAGAACGCACATACACTTAAACCTGAATAATTTCTGCAACGATTGTCATTGCAAGAAAATTGTTGTAGAATGCCTAAAAACACATGACCAAATTTGTCTTTTGTATTCTGGTTATTAAACTTTAGAGCCCGAATTCACAAAGGTGGTACAATTTAAACCATGGTTTAAACCATTGACAATTTGTATGGAGCGCCAAGTGTCGCATGGCCTATTTCGTTACGAATTGAGTCATTTCGGCGACGAAAGACTGATTTCGTAACGAAATAGGCAATGGGCGCTCCATACAAATTATCCATGGTTTACACCATGGTTTCAATAAGCCAGTTCGGGGTTAGCTCATGGGCACATCGGTAAATATGACTTTTCTTCTTTCTCAGTTGATTAGGCACTTCACGAATTTTCAAGCGAGAGGAGGTATTTCAGCTTACCCGACTTAACAATTTATGGAATTCATCAGTCATGTTAAAACAAAGAATGGACTTGCGTAGACCAGCTGGTGACCAGAATAATCCATCAATTAGCACTTTGGAAAACATCCATTTCATTATTTCGCATTGAATGTATTAACAATCTTTTTCTATTAACATTGTCAAATACCGCTTTTGCTGTCAGGTGGATGTGCTGGCAAGCACCACTTCATAATGATCACTTGAATAATCATTACATCACAGATGCTTTCAGTGAATAAAAAAAACAACATGCTCTGCCGGTTCTGATGACCTTTTTCTGCTCATGCTCAAAGTGGAACCCCGAACTGGCTTATTGTACCACCTTTGTGAATTCGGGACTTAGTGTCCTGGGCCCCGTTGCAAGAAAGTTGCAATCAATTGCAAATAATTGCTAATTTTGAAACAACCATTCTGATTGGCTCAGGGTCTGCCCTATTAAGAAGACATGCGTGCAACAATGATTTTGATTGGCCAGTGACAATCAGTTGCAAGTTGCGTTTAAACGCAAAGTTTCTAGCAACGGGGCCCTGGTAATCTTAAAGTCATATACCCTTCTCCGTCTTACAACGTGCGTCTTGTCTCGAATGCTGTGTGTCTGTTTACACTGTAATATAAGTCTGCAACTACATTCCCCACACTTCGGCATGAACGAACGCGCGTGAAAGGAAGAATTGCGGCTGTCTTTAATTAGCGCCGGATAGAAGTAATCTCCACAACCATTAGAAGGAATAGCGCGTCGGAAGTGACTTTAAAATAGTCACGTACAAACGGGGATCGAAATCGTGCACAATCTCAATCACGTACTCCTGGAAGAAGATTTGTGGCACGCGTCAGCTGATCGATATTTCCTATTTGTGTAGTGTCTGTCCTATCATGATTGATGGGTTCGCTAAAGATATGGCTGTCTCTATCCGCACTTTATCAATTTTCAGATCATTAATTCACGAAATATAACGGACATAGCACTTAGAGATTTTATGGTGCGAGCGAAAGACCATCAGGGAAGTCATATCGTTTTGTATTCTCTTTGTTCCTGGCTTTGTTTGGTTTGCATTACATATTTTCAAGGGGTTAGTTCCTACCTCGGCCAATTTCCTCATAGACCTAGGTGGAACCTTTATACTTGTATTCCGTTTCCCTTGGTCTGTCTCTCTGTTTGCCTGTCTCTCTTTCTTTCCCTCTTTCTTTTAGTTACGGTGTCCTAAATTGCCTTCACTTTGCCCTTCATCTTCTCTTCCGCTTTCTCTCTAAACGCATGCACACATACACAATTACACACACACACACACGCACGCACACACACACACACACACACACACACACACATGCACATACTATACCAAATGCGTTTGCCTCAGTCCGCGCGTCTGTAACCCGTTTGCACTAACTTGTCCTTTGGTTTATGCGCTCATTTCGTTTCATATAACAGCTCGTCTGCTACATTTCATGTCGATTAAGAACATATGCAAGGTTAACCCCTTGTCTACCATATTCAAACACTCCTACAGACTTGTCTATCACATATAAAATTGTAGAATATACTTCTACAGATGATCATCACCACAGCACACACTTTACATGACTGCAACCCTCTGCACTCCCAGTGAATGGCGACAGTTATGATGTAGGTCTACTTTAAGGTAGGCCCTCCTTTATTTTAAGGCGTAAGTTTACCTTGGGAAATCGTACATAGTCAAGCTCTGCTAATGAAGATGACCCCCTGCCTTTCTTATTTCACACGTATATAATTATTTTCTCTCTCAAAACTTAATTCGCAGTATTCCCTCTCGTCCAATGTTTAGATTTATTTTCCTTATTATGTCCTTTCTTTCGTACGATTGCACTGCATAATGCGTATGCAATTGTATATGCATAGGAACAATCCATATAATTTATGACATTTTGTTGATGCATTGTATTGAAAACGGAACGCAGAAATAAATTAAACTGAACTGGAACCTTGCGCATTCCTATGAGCGATGGGTTAACCTGGAGTCGCTTTGAGCTGTTGGTCTGTTTTATTGGTTTGAAACTGCAGTTTCTCCAGTTCCTTCTTCATTTATTATCTTCCTTAAGCTTTCCTTTACATTCTCATTAGGAGATTACATTGAGTCAGATTCCGCCGAGAGAATCTCCATCCATTTTCTTATACAACCATTAAAAATATCCAGTTTCAAAGTGATAATCATGGAATCTGATAAGAAAATAATGAATTCTGTGAAAGTTTCATCATTCAATATAACCTTTACCGTTATACTGTGCGTCGATATTTTCGTTTGCTGCCTTTGTCTCTTTTTGATATATATTATTTATTCAGATATCAACGTGAAATATTTTTGTTTTCCTTTGGTCGCCAGAAATGTGAGGACAAATCTATACTGAAAAAGAATTAGTGTTGCAACATTAAGGATTTCTCATGAAATCACTTACAATAAACTTCCAAACGTTTAGCTTGGTCACACCGTGAGTGGTTTACTTTTGAATGATAAGAACATTATCCACATTATTTATCTATTATCAATATATCAACTATAACCCCTCTCAAACGGCTGCCTACGAGACACCGCAATGTCCCCAGCGAGTTTGTCACTAATCTGCACTGCATTAAACGCTCTGTTCTTGCATCCACCTATATGCTGGGTCGTGATATATACCGTTTATCCTATTCGTACTTGATTGTTCTCCCCGGACAATGATTCCCCTGCACTGTAATAGTCCTCTGTGGAAAAGATCGTGTTTGATGTTCATCTATCTAAAACAAAGGTGAAATAACATTCGAACTTCAACGAGGAGAATGTAATCGATTCTCATACGACTGATCAAGCTACGTACCTGAGTAGATGGAGAGAATAATGCCGCAGATCGTCGAAACTGGAATTACACGCCTACAACATCCGCTGAAAAGACAATGCCGAACCCCACTCATGCACTCCACTGTCGAAAACGAATGCCTCAAATGGCGTAATCCGTAAGAAAACTTCGTTGATAGCATCCGCTAGGGGTCTTCAAAGTTCTAAGCAACTTTATCACCACCGGACACCTGTGCCTACAACCTTGCATAGTTGCCCTGACATTATTACTAAACGCACATTTGATTAAACAATAGACCTTACCCTTTTGCAAATGAATGCGTACACCCACAACCACGACAACGTTAAAAAAAAACAAAACAAAACAAACAAACAAAGGTGTCAAGTCGTAACCACCACTATACGCCATAATCGGACAGAGAGGGGCGTCGTGTCGGAAATGCACAGTTCCCATTCTCAACCGCCGTTACGTCAAAATGCCCAACGAAATGGCAGTCCCCTGGTGTCACAAGACCTTCATGTCGTACGTAATTCAGGGGCAGCGGAAAGTTGTTGTTTTTTTTTTTACTTTTTGTTTAAATCATTTACATCATCATCATTATTGTTTGTGTGTATTCTGGGAGGGCTTCAATTTTTTGAGTCACAGGGTCACAATTTTTCGGGAAGGAACCCTTTGGAAGTATGTGTGTGTTTAAACAAATTAATCTCCATTACACATGTTTTTTGTTGTTGTTGTTTTTTTTTTGTTTGTTTGTTTTGGTTTTTTTTTTGCTTAAAGAGCCAGAGGTCTGTGTTTGGGGGGGGGGGGGTGCAGCCCCCTTCCCCCCCCCCCCCCCCCCCATTCTGTGCCTGCAGGTTGTGATAGAGTTCATCATTCTCTTTGATCTATCAGTGCTGACAACCGGATGAAGACAAATGCCGATGTATCTATCACAGGCCGTTCAAATTGTGCTTGTCATTGCGCACTACACCGTTCTTAGCAACATCACAGAAACTGGTCATCATATCATTTTCCTTTTTCTACTCTGGTAAAGCTACCATGACTAAAATTGCACAGAAAGAAAGGTATGGAAGATCAGTCAGGTGATATTCATTTCCTTGCAAAGATCAACTGAATGCATCTTTGCATCTGTCTATGGTAGCTCTCATTTGTGCAAAAATCATGGCGGTCCCGCGATTACGGTAAACTGTCCAATGTAAAGCATTGCAAAAGCGACACAGTCATGAACTCTATGAGCAATTTCCATGAAAAGTAATCAACCTCATTGTAGAGCGACAGGTAGACCTGCAATGAACACCCAAACAACAAGAAGAGGTAGAACTACAAAGATGATTGCTAAGAATGTTACGATACCTATCTTTTTGGAGTCAGATAAGCGCTCTGTGAAATAATATTGTGTCATCCGTCCAGTTCTCGACAGGAATTATGTAGTTGGACGAAAAGGCTGCGACACGAATAAGAATATTGGAAGCTCTAGATAGTGTTGATGAAAGCCGCATGCGGGGGCAGGACAACACAAGGGGAGATCCCTCTGAAAGGAAGTGAGTAGTAAGCACCTGGTCGAGGGCGCCCTTACACGTGCACACACGCACAATCACACACTCTCCTACGCATCCCGTTTCCCGCTGACGGAGACATGTCATTATACGTCTCACGCGCACCAGCTGAGCAAATAGGGAAAAGCCGGGAATCCTTAGTGCTCGGACCATTAAGGACTGGCGGGAAAATTAATTAACCCGTCGCCCGCTGAGGTCGAAATTCCTTGGCAATCACGACGATCAACACCCGATGCTAGAACACAACATGAATGTCGTGTCAGGAATCTTGTCCCCACCCCTCCCTCAAACGGTCTGGAAAAAAAAAAGAGCCGGATATATCACCATCATGTATTTCCCCACGGCCGCTTCTCTCTTTCCCGTTCTCGACTACATTCGACTAGTTGTAGTGCCTTCAATCAGGGAGGTTGGAGAGAGATCGTTCCTACTCTCTACTCAAGCTTGTATAGAGGTCATCTCAAGAAGACGAGATAATACCTCGCCCTCTGGACCTTTATCTGGTCCGAGAAGGCCAGAAGGGGCGATATGAGATCAGGGCCACATTTTATAAAATGTTGGTATGATAGCAAGTCTTCCTGGAATGGCAATTGTCATGGTAATGACAAGTATCCAGCTTCCCGATTGGCTGTTGCAATAGGAAGTTGCCACTCCAGCAAGAGATGCTCTCCACATCTTGTTTATGAAATGGGGCCCTGGTCTTCTCGACTCCTCGGACATAAAGATGTTTTTTTGTTTGTTTGTTTGTCTGTTTGTTTGTTTGTTTATTCACCATTTCACTTTAGAAAATACACAGAACAATACATAAGTCATACATAAATCAAAGAAAGACTACAAAATGGATGGATTTTCCCATTTCAGATTCATTATTGCAATGATTCTGTTCTTCCATGGCGTCCAGAGTCGAGAATAAGGAGAAATCTGAGGTCACATTACAGACTTGCTCACCCAAGGGAGACTGAAGCTTCTTCCAATCCTCCTACACCTTACAAACACAGCCAAGTTTGTTGTGTCGATATTTCGCTTTTGTTTTGTTTTGTTTTTTTCAGTTCCGAGTCCTTTCTGAAAATTCGTAGCGTGATTATGATATCCTTCTCTTTCATACCTCTGTCACAAGTCACCATGAATGATGTGACGAAATCACAGGTGCGTTCCGCGCGCATATGTGTCAACGGATGTTCTCAAGACGCTCACCAGTTACCTATAATGCTTCTCACATTCACAAACACCCCACGTTGTTTTTTTTTTCTCTCTCTCTTATTGTAGGACCTACTGAGAGTCATTCAACCATCACATTTCAATCTGAAATCTCCTTTAATACTCCCCGTCGCTTACACTCTCCATCATAGAGCAATAAATGAGATAATGCTATTATTGATTGCTATCCTTATCAGTGACTTATCTCGTTATTCCGAAGTTTCGTCATTCATTTTTTTTTTTTGGAAGGCTACTCCGATACTGTTCGATTGTCCGAAAGTAGAAATAGGTTCGTTAACCGAACATGCACGTTATTCCGAAGTTTCGTCATTTCAAAAGGCTGTTATACTGTTCGATCGTCCGAAAATGGAAATAGGTTCGTTAACCCGAACATGCAATATACATTATCGTTCCATTTCTTTTTCGGTTTGATAAATCTTCAATTATTTTTCGACTAACAAATCCGATTCCATTCTCTCATTTGCTAACCTTATTACATTTTTCGATTTATATTAGTCAGCTGTACTTCATTTTGGATGAACGAAATGCACTTCATTTCCGGATTTACGAGCGTACTATCGATTATTGGACTTACGAATTCCATTTCATTTTCGGAGAACTGAACCCTCGGAGTCACCACCTTCGAACTTAATGAAAATACAATGTTCAGATGAATGAGCCCTATTTTGTTTTCGGAATGAGAATCATCAGGGTATGCAAAGATTATGTGTTCGGAACAACGAACTTTCGTGATAACGGGCATCATCCACTATTATCCAATATTCAGTCATTGAGCTGCATTACTCCACAACACTGCCCAATTGACTGCAAGGAGGGCAATGGATAAGCTTAGTCTGACGACAATGCTGTACCGTTGCCATAGCAACATGATTAATTACAGTGTGAGCAGAAACATTGATGGGCTCGCTCAATGTAACATCACGCCCATGTTGTATTACAGAACACCAAGTGGATACATTTTATCTGTATTTCCCTTTGACTTGGCATTCTTTCTTACTTTGTTACATTCTTTCTTACTCTGTATACCGTTCTCTCATTCAATGAGTATCTGTATTAAGTAGTGTGTGAGTATGTGCACTGCAGATGGAATGGGGTACTTATCAGTAGTCTTAGAGTACTGGAGTATTATACTTTACACGTCTACGTCAGTAGATGGCAATCTCCTGGGACACACCAAATCTACAGGTCGTGGGTCACACACACGCGGCGTCCACACGGGTAAGGTGGTGACAGGATTTGCCCAGGAACACGAGCGGGCTTTTGGGGGCGTGAACCAGCGGTCGTTCAACCGATAGTCAGGGTATCGCCCTCCCTCTGGCAAATATCTCGAATTAAAAAAAAAAAAAAAAAAACGCAAATTGGCAACAGTTATCAGATGTATAGAGGCAGGCTACTTGGCATGTTCGGCGCTGACCGGAAGCTGCGACCGTAATAACGACACGCAGCAGGAGATCACCAAAAAATGTGATCCCATACGATCACTACGGGAAGCGAAGCTGTGTTTGAAGCAGTCCGAAATCAAGGGATACCATCCAATTTCACTGGGAAAGATGTCCGCTTCTATCCGATCGTACACCACCTAGGAAGGACCCCAGTCTCACCAGGGAGGTGAAAAGGATCTCATCTGTACCCCTCCCTCGTCTCACTAGTAACTAATAGTCAACTCCACCCACCCTCTCACGTACGTCGAGGGAATCCTTTTTGTAATATACATGGAGTTAATGTTCTTAATGTGTGGCAATCACTCAACTTATTAACTGTCCTGTTCTTTAGCCATCACAACGAAATACATGCAGAATAATGAAAAGAATGTAAAAACGAATGGTCTGCAAACACTCTAGGATTGATGTTTACTAACAATTTAAATTTGTGTGTGAATTTTGCGTCCATTTGGCTTTCAGTTTCGTCAATGAAGAATGCTCCACTCTGTTTTGTGTACGGGTGCAGAACATGAGCGCGATGTTACACAACCGCTTCATTCAAAATCGGAACAAATTTTCAACGAACGCCCGTTGTGCATATAACCATGTCATTTGTCTTCCCATTTCCACTGGCATCTTTATTTGCCTCGCTCATACAGTGTCCTGATCATAGATCAACCGCATTTATCTGACATCCCATTTGTTACCGGGTATCCTCCCATTTGTGATAATCCAAATACATGTCCAAATAGGACAATTTCGTGACTGTGAATATCGACTTTCAAAAGATTCCATATGCATCCGCTATCTTCTTTGGCTTATAGATAACAGATAGTCGACAATGTGCAGTGTCTATGGAAGCCATAAACTGCATGTTTCCGGCTCGTCACCACGGCAACGGGCAAATAAAACGAATGGATTGGTGGTGATCTTAGACTTGGATAGATATGAGGACAATGTACGCCCCCCCCCCCCCAACATAATGACCATTAAATGTTCTGATACACACAATATATCAAATGTGAAATCGTGTTATCTTCTTCTTCCTCCTATAGCTGACTAGCATCAATCGTTTCCTCCGAATCAAGAAAAATGTAACGAAGAGTATAATCAGGGCCCTGTTGCATAAAAAAAAAAAAAAATCATTCAAACATAAGTCAGGCATCAGCCAATAGGAATTGAGTATACAGAGATAAACGTTAAATTTTCTGACTTATGTTTAATCTCAACTTTTATGCATCAGGGGCAAGAAGTCACAAAACAATGATAAAGTAACAACCCCTTTCTTTTTCTCTCTCCCTATCTACTAATGTCTGTCTACATAAAGACATTTAATGAAAATGCGAAAAACAACTTTGGTGGTGAAGTGGATGTTATAAGTACACTTATCATCTTCGTCTCAGCTGATTATTTTCAAGTCAGTATTCAAGTAGGCTCCCTTTATGGCACGATAAAAGTTCCAATTTTATTGCACAACATAATGGCAAAACACTGGAGATTGTTTCTTGTGGCTGTTACCTTAATAATTGCAAACTGATGAAGAATCCCCGGTCAATTGGTATGACGCAGCGTTTAGAGCTCTCGAGAAATTTCATGTTACTTGCCGTAATATACTTAATGACTTGGTATAATCGTTTTGACCATGTTTTTGTATTTTACATATTGACTACATTGTCGCGCGCCAGCATAATGGTAATTACCAGAATAATACACTTGACACAGATAATACCAACTTTTACATTACTCCAAATAATGATTAGGACGATAACAATGCTGACAACACAAGTTTAATATGGAGTGATATGAAGAGAAAATGAAAAGCATTGCTTGTGACACTCTTCATTGTTGGTTTGTGTTGTTTTGCGTTTGTTTTGGGCCACACTTTGAACTCCGAATAATTTCCAAACTGTTGACACACAGGCGATAAAATTTATCGCCTGTGAAAGAAAGAAGATTTAAAGAAAGAAAGAAAGAAGATTTAATCTTCTTTCTTTCTTTTTTTTTTTTCGTGAATTGTGCATGCCGAGATACCACTATATGCGCGGACGTTTGGATTGTTAAACAATGATGATTCAATTCAATTCAATTTCTTTATTTCCATCGAACTAAAGGTACAGATTGATACCATGTTCAATAGGTCAAGCCATTTTAGCTACACCCATTTGGAAATGCTAAGAGCTAAAACCTCGGTGTGCATACCTTGCTTTTGACGTTCTTTAACTCTCTTTCCTCTGGTCTCCTCCTCTTCTTTTCCCCTGCCCTCTTCTCCTTCTTTCCTTTTCAATATCTTTTCCTCGTTGTTCCTTTCTTTTCCATGTCCTTTTGTACACTACCCGTAAAGATAAACCTCTTTGAATACATATGCATATACATACCTTACACATGCATAAATGTATGATTTCTGAACAATTCATCCAATTTTACCCTAATTTCTTCTGAGTTTTTAAGCAATCTGTAAACAGTCGCTGAATCTATCACAGTTTCCTCTTTTTTTTCCTTTTTTTTTTGGGGGGGGAGAGGTAGGAAGTCCCTTTAAATTCATAAAGGTACTTAAAAAATTAGTAGTATTGTCGTTTCTCCTCAGTTGGCGTATACAAGTGCACTGCTATCAAAAACTGACGCACTGCCCTGTTATGTATACTGCGTATACATACCAGGACTACTTCCCGGACAAGCCCCCAACGCTCATTGCTCCCTTCAGTGTATAACAAGCCTCATATTGTCAACACAATTCATTCTACCATGACATTGGACAGAAAACGCCATAGATCCCAGAAAAATCATTATTTAACTATTGCTCTCTCCCCAATCCATGGTATCTAAGTTTCCATGAGATATGAATGTAACTTTCTAATAAACGCCATAAAAAAGGTAGTAAGCCACATTTCAAAATACCAGGACAGGTTTAAACACAAACAGATACGGATTCAAGGACATTTCAATTAATCTGTCGTCTTTTTAGATTGCTGATGAGAATTCGATTGATGGTTAACACATCGTTGCTGCTGCTTTCGAAGGAAAAAAAAACGGGTGACATTTTAAATTCCCAAATGAGTGAGGGACAGAGGAAGACGGAAGGTTTATCTATATTGCTCTGACTAACGCACGCATGAAATCTGCAACTAGAACTGATTGCGGTAAAGAAGTAAAAATAGATAGCTCTCTGCATTCGGCGGACTCACATGCAACAGCGTGACCATGTTTGCGGAAATCCGTGGCCTCCCGCTTAACGTGTTTACAGCGTGGATAACAAATATACATATACACAATATGACACACACATACGTTGAGACACACAAACAAATCTACGTAAAAAAAATGTGAAATGATAGTTTTCTGTCTGGCACACTCTTTTAGCAAACAATTACAGACTTTAGGCAAACAAACGATTTCACTTTGAAGTCGATGCTGCATGTAGAGAGTGACGTAAGTCTGGGGGAAAATGTTGACAATATGAAAACGTGAATCTGCCATCTAAGTGCAAGTAAAATATCTTCAGAGTAAAACTTCTGAGTCAAAATGGCAGATGCAGAAACGTTAGAGGTGAGAATGCAAGCGTCAAGAAGTCATCGTAGATCGAAATGAATAAAACAATATTAGTCAAAACCATCTACTGTGATAGTTACCGCTAGCATCTCTACCTCTGACACATTATTTTACCTGTGTCTTCTGGAATAGTGTATTCACATCTTGATATGTTAACTTCGTCACCAGTTTGACTTATATTGAGTTGTGATGACACTGCTTGTGATACACTGTTACCAATTAAGGAGCCCGACTTTGGCGATGGTGGCAATTACCCCATCCAATGACCTCGCCCCTGTATTTCGCCCACCTGACTCTTTTACTTATGACGCCAGGCCCCGAACGGTGGGAGGGACACAGGGTCATGACGTGTGTCCTCGGAAGGTAGTTAGCCCTAATTCTGCGATCTGGTAAAACGGATTGACCGGATCAGGGAAAACATGACGCGCAAAGCTCGGCATGAATCTGGAAATTCGACCCTGCCGACAGAAGGAGTTTTAAAATTTCTTTTGAAGTTTATCATCTGGCACCTGGTCATGAACCCGAGCAGTGAAATCACGTTAAGTCGATTCCTCGGGGTAAAGACCTTTGGATTTGTGAAAATGACCCATCACCTCCGGGAACGGTGCATATCATTTGCTGCAAATTAACAACAATGACAACAACAACAACAACAAAAGGAGGGACAGATAAGCAAAAGAGAGTTATCATGACCATAGTGATCACTGGTAGTTCGTCATGCAAAATCCACTTTCCATATAGCTTTTCGATTGACAAAGTGAAAAAAAAGGGGTCTCGACATATTTTCTCTTTTGTAAAGATGAATGTTGTGATTGATAGAGTAATCCCCCCCCCCCCCAAAGCTGCATCCCTCTTTTTTTATCATCACACTTTATTCTTATATTCACCTGTATTCATGAGGTCTTCGTCCCAGGGTTGACAATACATTCGACTGAAATGTTCTCTTTTTATGTCAATGTATATTGTGATCTGTTCCTTTAAAACAAAATACACTTCACCCTACAAATCGACTGTGACTGTTATTGATGGAACGTGAACAGAGAAAATTTGAGCAAAACCCGAACTTAGTGCCATGGAAATTGCGATAATTTGAACGCTTGTGAGCCATCGCACATGGCTTCCCGTTTGAGCCTCAAAGTATAGTCAATCCTCACTGTCGCTTATGTTCAATGTAAGATGGAACAAAAAACTTACTGTCTCAGCGTGGACACATTTTAAGTGATGTTGATAAAGATAATCTCGCATTAAATTCCTCTTGCCGTCGTATCTGTCAGAATGAGTAAAGCAAGCAAAATCACAACTGTAATACATGCTCATTTTTTTTTTCTTTCCTCACGGGCCGTCCTCTGTCGCTTTTAGAGCTCTGCTGTCAGTACATATTAAAAAAAAAAAAGAATTCTAGCATAGCGGATGACATTCATTTATCAGGATATAGATGTTGTAGGGATCAGCCCAAAGCTCTTAATGCTTGGATGTTTGAAAACTGGATATTAAGACGCCATTGTGTTTAAAATTTCCAAACGGAGAGTATATGCTTTGAAAGCGATTTCTCTTTACAAACGATCTAGTTCAATAAACGAATGTTCACTGTAGACATGGATTGAGAATCTTGAGAAAAGAGAATTGAGTCAAACACAACAACGAACCTTTCATCAATACCCGACAAATATAAAGGGATTCGGGGAAAATTACGTGTTTTCTTGTTTTCAGAAGACAATGAAATCAATTACATAACCCTGGCTATTTGATGAAGGCGTTGCCAGCGCACGAAACAGTGAAATCGGCAGTGTTAACAGGATGTAGAGATAAATACATTAGCCTTCCACGTTCTTTCACATGAGAAACAGTAAGGAATGACCCACAGACGACATACAGAAAACGCAATTCCTACAAGCACGCACCATTGTGTCATATTCTTAGGGCGAAAACACGCGTTTCAAGAGAGGGGCCTTTTGATTAAGAGTCAGAATGTTGCTGTGCAATTGTTCTCTTCTGCCTCACTGCCAAATTTAGTGTTAATCATTGAAAAAGAAAAACCCACGGAAGAAAACCTTCCTGTCTTTCTAAATTTAGAATCATTCATTCTGAGGTCACCCCCGCATTGCCATTTCCGCATTTAGTTAGCAACGTACATTCGGAGCCCGAGCATTGGCGTGTGTATTTTATTCGTTCGCTATATGATTTGTTTATCATGTGCAATTGTTCAGTTATTATGTCTTCAGTTGGTATAATAGCTCAGCATTTGTATTCATGCTTGTTTATTTGTTCGTGTTTAGTTTGATCTTTTGTTTGTTTATTTGTTTGCTGTTGTTCCTGTGTATCAACAGGTACCACAAATTCAAGTATTAATAAAAAATGAGTGATAGTTGTTGCTCATTTTGTAGGTAAAAGCGTCCACATGTAATCCTCAGTGTTTGAGACGTTTATTTTTTTTTTTTTTTTTTTACTTAGAGTCTGCTCTTTCAGAATCTGCCCTTAACTAAAAAATCCATGTCTGGCGACTTTTTGTGTGTTTTGTGATGCAGGGTCACAAACGTTTTAAGGTATAGTTAAGATGGCGCGTGGCAAATCTGAGTTAAAATCATAGAGTGACTAAGACGGAATGACTGCATCAGTAATTTTCTGTTCTGCTTAAAGGGTAATTCCAGACGAGTTAAAACAGTTGACTTGTGAAGTTTTGCTAATTTTCACAAAACAGTTCTTGAACAGTCTTTTGAGTATGTATGCACTATGTCTTTTTTTACACATATAACACATAATGACATGAATGATATACTATCCGTGCGTTAAGCATACACACTCGCTCTTCGGAAACTTGCTAGAATCTCAACTTGGTTTACTCATTGAAACGTTAAAAATTCAGATATCAGATTCTGTGATAAACTCTGTAGCCGAACATCTTATTTTGTTTGCAAGTCTAAACAAAAAAGAAGAAAAAAAACTCAGACGGTGAGTAAAGTCGTCATTTATGCCTGACACGGATGTTTATCCAAAGTAAGTTTTTGTTTTTGTTTTTGAAATGTTACTAAGAAATTAAGCACAAAATCTAAAAGCAACCACCCAAACATACCATCTTTAAGCATGGATTATTTTTGAGTTCATGTGCCCTGGATAGACTCTTTTGACAGTCGTCATTTGACTCTGTGACGTAAGACGCATACATGTTCAAGGCAATCATGCAATATATCGGCACTCGATTACTCAGCGCCCTTGGTTTAACGGGAGGTGCAGGAAATTTGCAGTGCCTGTATCGAAGGTAACAAGTCTGCCAGAGGCAAAAATTGTCGCTCAAAGGGAAAGAACAGAACTAAGAATAAAAAGTGCAATACACCTAAACAACCAAGACGGGAAAGACGGAAAAAAAAAACCCACCAAGAACACAAGCTAGAAAGTTTCCAAATACAGTAAATAGAACGTTTCCACATTACCAAACTAAAAACTTTTTTCAAACTAACAAACAAAATGCGTCTAGTTCATGACTCCAAAGTGTTATGGACCGTGTGAAATACTGAGGAGCTACACTCCAATACCAGTTCGGAGAGGGTCAATGTCTTGATTTTAATGCTGATGAGGATTATGATAAAAGCCTCCGTGAAAGAGGGTATACGAAAAAGAATATGAGCAATAAAATTTCTTCCTAATGATTGTAATCATTTTATCCCTTATCCCTAGAAATAAAAACCTTTTGTTTTTATTATTACGCAATGTCAGTCATTAATAGGCATGGGGACTACCAGCTTGGCCTGTGGAATGCCGCACAATGTTCAAATTGGCTTTAAGATTTGCCTTCACAGTTACGAGTATGCACACAGCTTCACTATATAGATTTCTTTTCAAATATGGCATAATATTGAATAAGGTAACTATATATCTTATATTATTCAATTATCATACTCAACTTTTTTTGAGGGTGAATGAGATTCCAGTTGCGCAATGACAGATAATGAACATGATTTGAATATCTGTGTACAAATCGATTGGAAACTCGTGAAGTGAAACTGTTTTAACTGATCGAGACAACGTTACGAAACATGCATGTCTATAATTCACCTTATTTTTTTTTTTTTTTTGTTCTTTCATCACATTTGAATAAAACGTTATCTTAAGTACATTTGAAATCTTCAACCAGCGTAGAAAGTTTTACAAACCTACTGCCAAGTGAAAAAAAAAAATTAGGTGCATTAAATGTCAGTGGCTATTCTGCAAGCCAATACACACGGGAGCTTCAAAATGTTTACCACAAATAATAAAAATAAAAATGAATATATCAAAAAGGGAATAGCGAACATTAGCGCCTTGATGGGAGACTAGCGTAACGTACAATAACACAACTTCCATGTACATCTTCCACCGCTTGGCGGGCTGTTAGCGACTGTACGCGATCCCAGACGAAAATTAAGTTTGACATCGCTCGGAAGAGGGGATAATAGGACGGCGCTTACAAGGAATTACGAACCCCCGCCCAAAATATCCACGCATGCATACATACACATAATACACACATACACACATGCTCACAACCCTTGTAATAAATAAGTATATATATATATATATATATATATATATATATATATATATATATTTCAAAAAAAATTTAAGTAAGTTCATCATCAAAATAGAGAAAAATGAATATTTTTCATGATGCTGCATAACAAGTTATTATATCATTTAAGGTACAAATATATATATATTATCCTATATATTTCAATAATTGTTTTTTCTTTGTTTTCAAGCAGCCGCAATCCCAAATATCAACCCTCAAATATTTGCGTAAAAACATACATATTATAGATAGATGAAAGGTAGGTAGATAGAAAGACAGATGAAGAAATACATATATAGATTGATAGATATATGGGGGTGTGTTTGTGTTTGCGTGTATCAACACTACAGAAAGTTACTATAGTTCCTTCCAGAAACAAAGAGAACAGAGTGTAAGAGAAGTAAAATATTAATTTGGAGCCTCTATCTTTCCGCTAAAATCATTAAAATACAATCACGTACATTGCCTTGACATCATCATTACGTCACAGTACTCAGTTTGCTAGTGAACCAAATAATGTACATGTATTGATTTTATAATCTTTCACCCCTCAATATGAGTAAACTGCTTCACATACAATGTACGCAAGCGCGCCCGCCTAAGCATGGACAGACGGCGCGCCGTGGCGTTCACTCTAGTGAACGACACCGATCCTTTTGTTACTCCGTCCTTGGACGTGTTAAGAATAGAACCTTTATGATAAACAAAAACAACAACACAATACATACAATAGTCAAATGCATAAAGATCTTCTGATATGCTGTTCTTTACATAGTACGCTGTCCTGAGAAGGGATATTCCCACTGAACACCACTATACTCGTTACACACAGCCAACCCCACGCATGCGTAAAATCACAGACAGCCACGCGACTGTTGTAAGCTTTAAATTAATCCGGCGTGATTAGCGCTTGTAGCTTCCTGTGTGGTTTTCTGGTTATAAATAGGATTGGTATGACCATTCCTATTCTCACCCGTGATGTGGTCATTTCTGTATTACTGGATACATCGTACACTTTGCTGCCTGGCAGAAGACCACGAGTTTTATAATTATAATTGTCTCACTGCGTTATACAAGATACATATGAACAATAAAATTATTAGACCTTTAGGCATATACCGACTGACTTCACCTTACTAACTATCTAACTTTAAATCTATCAAACTGTTCATAACTATTCATCTCTTTATTCATAAGCCCGTTGCTTTGAAACCTTTTTGTCTGTCAGGGCTCGTCCGTTGGTTTGTCTTTCTATGGTATAGAAGTATGCAATTATTCTACTGTTATTATATACTATATATACTGATTATCTGCCTCCTAACTGTAGTTCGTGTAAACGATTTCATCTCAGTGATATACTAGTATGTGTGCGTATGTGAGAGAGAGAGAGAGATGGTATGCGTATGGGTAGTATTTACTATGCATAACATCATATCATGTGAGTATGCAGCAGAGCATATCTTTGTGTTGTGTTCATGTACTCGTGTATTGTCTTCTTTTTAAAGAAATAGAGGGTGTTGGAAAACTGGGTTTGAAGTTACACCAACGAGATAAAACCTGGAAAAACCTGAATACATAGGGGGAAACATCAGCAAACATTACCTTTGATGGCGAGGCAATGTTCCAGCCTTTAAAAAGAAAAAAGACAACAAGGGGTCATGTTAACATCGTCAACAAAATTTTCTACTTGCCCCAACTCGAAGGCTAATGACTTAGACGGGGCACACTGGGTGACTCTGATCTTGACCTCGATTCATGGGTTAGTCAACACACCAAATATTTTGGCAGCCGCGTCCGAAATTGGAGCAGCGCCACAAGTGGTTGCGTGAGACAATATTGTTTGAAAAAAAAAAAAAAGTTTACAAACACTGGAACCGGGGAAACGAGGGATCAACGCGAGCACCGTCCTATAGCGGAAAAGAGATCCACTTAACTACTTTGCTGGGAGGGCGGAACTATCGTGTAAAGAAGCTGAGGCTTGGTTTCCCGCCCGCACATTGTGAAAAACCTCTTAACCTAATGGAAACCTCCCGAGCTGGTTTGTATGCGCGTGTAAAGCTAATTCAATGAACCATTCAAGAAATAAGCGCTGTATCATTGTTCATCACAGGTGGTATAGCTGGCAACGAGAGATGACAAACATGGATATTACAATGTGTGGGGTTTTTTCAGTCATTCACGGACATTTGTGTGTGTGTGAGTGTGTGTGTGTGTGTGTGTGTGTGTGTGTGTGTGTTTGTGTTCACATTAGTGAATTATGAAGAAATGATCAAAGTTTAACTTTTGAATTACCATTGGCAACTATTTCATTCATGTTGTTGAACATGTTATTTGCGTGTGTTGGAATAGATGGGTAATTCCTTTGTTTTTAGATGGCTCAGCCATTCTATAACCGATTTTCATCAAATAAATTTTGAATTCCTCATGCTATGTACTATTTCATAAGTGCTTTCTTGTTATCTTGCACAAAGTTAAAAGCCCAATCCTCATTTCAACCGATACTATTACCATCCCTTTAAGCAGTATTTGAGTGAGAGACAATCTTTAGAATAAACGTATCGTAGAAAATGTTTTTTTTTAGATTAATATTTTTGTTTAACTTGTAAATGTTCGTTATGTGTATAATTGTGTGCGCGTTTGTTTGTGTGTCTTTTTTTTTTGGTGGTGTTGGGGCTGTTGGTAATTTTGATGCTAATACGTTGTCCATTTGGTACATGTTATAGGACTTGGCTTCATATAAGGCTCTGCCTTCCTGTAAAGCTCCTAATGCTTCATAATTTCTGACGTTGATGTTATATTATGTATCCGTTTGCAGACATGTCAATAACTTTATGTAGGCCTACACTTGACGACATGAATCTGAATGTATTTGTATTTATATTGTGTATTTTCTCTGTTTCTTTATATGGTTTTTATGAAGTATTGAATGAATGAATCCAATTGGCAATCCAAAAGGTAGGCTCAGGAACCACCTCGACGTCAGACTGTAAAATAATCATATTGACGCGATCCGCGCTTTATTTGTAACTGGAAATGAAAGAGAAAACAACCGCGACATTCGCATTTATGCGGCATATCATTTAACACAACGAAATATAATTCTAATAGTAAAAAAAAAAAAAAAAAGGCTTTACTTATACCATTTCATAGTCACATGAAGAACACACGTTTCCTTCCTTTTTTTTATTCCAACAGAACGCATTTTTCGGGGTGACTCACTGACATTTACTGGGATAGAAATCCGTTGACATTTATGACAAATTCGGTAAAATTTAATTGCCCAGTTCAATGCAGTTGCTCGCGTTTCACCGACAACATGGGATCAGTGGCTACCGACCTAGATCTGTTCTGGCTCAACGGATAAGGCGCTCGATCTCGGTTAGAGTCGCAGGGCCCTTATAACGTTGCGCCCTTTTAGGCGTCACTCTTTAGCTCCAAAATTTTACAATTTCCAAAGAAAAAGCGGAAAAACTCCTCGCAGAAAAGTGCAAAAAGTATCATAATTGGATAAGAAATAAAGAAGTTATGATCATAATTGAAATTTCATTTTTTTTTTTCGGAAGACACTTCTTCACCAGTCTTTATGAATATTCAAATCAACAAGTTTATGACGTCATGCGCTCACGATTTCTTTTTCGTACCAACAAAGAAAAAATGAGAAAAATCTCATATTTCAGCTGTATAACTTGCCTTTAAAAAACACCCCCCCCCCCCAAAAAAAAAAAAAAAAATAACAAATGTTAACTCTGATATATTTTGGAGTGGGAATATGCTTTTACCTGTATTAGCTATTAAAACAAAAAGAAATGAAATATTTTCCGAATTTCATGAATAACATACATGAACAATTGCGAAGGCATGCTATCATCAACTCGCTCATTTCAATATTCATAAAGACTGGTCGAAGGAAAAGTTTTCCGAAGGCGGAATGCCGTTCTAAAATGTCATCAAAAAATTGCCATTTTTGGAACGTTCTGTTGGGATTTTTTTCTTCCGTTTTAGAGTTTATTTATTTTTTGATGGATTTCCTCTTTAATTAGCCATAAGTGTGTATAGCCTTTCGAAGGGGACGATTCAAAGCATTCGGTCCCCTGCTTGATTACTGGGAGTCTGTGTAATTGCCTCCTTCGTGTCGGTGGAAACTAAATTCAAAATCAAACTAATAGGCTGATTAGGTTGCAAGGTGAATTATAATGTTTTGCGAGGTTACAGCTCGTAATTCCGAAGGTTCGTTATTCCGAAGGCTCTTTATTCCTAAGATTCGTTATTCCGAAGGTTCATTGTTCCGAATTTCATTTTCGGATTAACAAATCTTCGGAATAACGAACCTTCGGAATAACGCCACAAATTTTCGGATTAACGAACCCTTTTTCATTTTCGGATTAACGAACCTCTAGGTATAGGGAATTGCGTGTTTCGGATTAACGACCCTTCGGAATAACGACCCTTCGGAATAGCGAACCTTCGGAATAACGAACAGCACCCGTTTTGCTAACCGAAGTGGTTATGACGACATGGATCTAACAGGTGCACAGGATATCGCGTGAACAAAAACAGAGAGAGAGAGAGAGAGAGAGAGAGAGAGAGGAACAATGATTTCATTATTGTAGGCTTGACCTCAAGCTAAAGGAAGTAATTATTGTGTCCTTTTTCTTTTAAATTCATGTGGTCTGTGACAGTTAGAATAATAGTGAAGTCAATTATATTTCATCGGTAATTATTATATACGTCAAAACCGTATACTATCTATTCCAACCAGATATTTAACCCTTTGCATGGTACATTAATTTGCCGTCTATAGGTTAGCGTGTGAAATTTGTCCATATAAGACTCAATGGCACAGGGAGGGTTAAAGAGAAATTATACCCAAGACACTAATGCGGACCCGGTGAATACAAAATACAATAATCTATAGGAAGCAACACTTATAAGTTTGAGGAGATTCAAACCAGCGTTCAAAAGATAATATTCGTTTTTCGTAGTTTGGGTTATTAATCCATGCGTAGTCACGTCTGGACGGAAAGACTAGGGCAAGATGTGATGCCATGATAGCACAAAGATAAAAAGAGATACACAGAGACTGAACTTTTTTTTTTTTTTCATGAAAAACGTAAATTGTTCATGCACTTGTAACTGATATGTGTTTTAGCTTATTTCATTTTCTCTGCCTTCTGAAGGGGTAAGGTCAATTTTAGTGGGATTTTTTTTTCTTTTGTATCATCCGAGGCAGCAGAATGTAGTGAAGAGTATGAAACTCTCCTTATATATATTGTTTATCGCTACTCTACAGTGACACCACCAAATGTTGTGGAATCTCCTTATCAAGCGATGATAGCGCGCGGATTTTACCCAAAGACATCTCTAAGACTTGAGTAGCCCAAACTTTATAGAAAGTCAGAACTTTTGAACGCATCGTCCGATTTTCCTCATAAAACTCAATGAATCCACATGATGTATGGCTGCTCGAGGTAATTTCCCCCTTAGGATTGCTCTTGGCGCGTATCCAACTTCTCAAACCCGCCTCTTAACCAAACCAGCAGGAAAGCTACCATGGGTATCAGCCAGACACACGTTAATGGTACAATAAAAATGTAAGGACTACTGCTAAACATTATCGAACTATGACCCACTTTCTTTCGATCTTTCCTCTTCTCATTTCCTCATCTTCTGTTTGTCATTCTTTCTACATTGATAACTTCCTCGGCAATGTGGTTAAAAAAAAATACCGTATAAAAAAAAAATAATAATAAAAAAGAAAATGTCACAACGGACAAGCAACATTACTTGAGCTCCGACAACTTCCAGCACAGATACCAACGTATGGGACTATTACCTTAGAGTGTGCTATGACATCCATATGGGTGATCTGTCCGTAAACTGTAGTATAAGTGCTGAAAAAAATCGTTTCCCTTTCCTAATTTCACATCGGTATTTCTCAATACTCATTGTAACAATATCCGCTTGGTTTCTTCAACATGAGAGGTAATTGCAGGTATGAATTTATGTATTCCCACTTCAGTTTTTCATATAGGAATTAAATTATCGAATAAGCTCTGCAAAAAAAAAGTAAGAAAACTTGATACCAGGAAGTCTTTCCGAAGTAAAATAACAAAACACATAGAATCTGTATAGACAAGGTACTACAAATCGAAAACGTTATGAAAGCATTTTGATACATATTTCATTTGTTCATTATGTAATACGTGTTAAAGGAACAATACCTGGCATCAGCAGTTGTGCTATCTACCTTCATTCTTAGCAACATTATGTGTACATTATAATCATCAATATTGTATGATCCATGAAGCTCTTTTTGCTAAGTAGTTCTAGATTACTTTATCCTTCATTCATTATGTATTTTGATATGTTTCTTAGATTACTTATAGACTGTTATATGGGTTGTATATTTTATGTTGATGATAACACAAACATGTAGTGTTAGATTACCCATGAGGTATTCAAATTTTCTTGTGGGCCTACATAGTTGTTGTTACAAATGAATGAACTCAAACTCTAACTCAAACTCAGTCGTTGCCCTTTTACACTTGTACACCAAAGAGTATAGAAGCGCTGTGTTCGATTCTGGTGACACGGCATACGCTTTTGCGACAAGTGCTCCGGTCGTATTTTCTTGAAGGACTTAAGGGCTAGGGTTTTGATAATAAGGTTGTAGGTGTAGTTTGATGTGAGGATTAGGATTAGGATTAGGGTTATATTTGTGGGTAAAGTCAACGTATGGCTTAGTGTGCAAATATTTCATGGAAGCAAACGTCATGAATCGCGCTTCTATTGGTATACACACAGGAATGGGTCCCCTTGAAAATCTTAGCACTTAAAGCTGTGCGATGACGGCCGCCTCTTCCCACATAGCTATGCATTTCCTGTGTTAATGGGAGATTCAAGTGAGTCCTGAGTGGTTTGCAGACATAAATGAAAAAGGGGTAAAACTTAATCCCAACTCCACCGTGCTTGAGCTACGCAAGTATCGCGTGGAGTCTAGGTGCATGCAGGTAACATAAAGTACCGGTATCTTGAATTTTAAGCACCATTTCCATCATTATGTTCGTTACCTTCTCTTCCTGCCCCTTGTTTTCTATCTCTCCGACTTCCTCTTCAAATCCCTTCTTTTCAGCTTCTTTTTCTTTTTCTTCTTCTTCCTACCCCTCCTTTTCCATGTTGTCTCATTTTGTTATTTTTCTTATTTTACTCTTTCACCTTTTTCCATTTATCTCCAAATTGAGTGGCTATTTTGCAATGAAATTCAAAATTTGTTCTGACACAGACAGCTTATGTATGACCATGTATCGAGATAATGACAATTCCGTCCCCCGTTGATAAAACTTCAAAAATGTGCCCCCCCCCCCCACAAAAACCGCCTTTTTTATCACTGCATTTCGAATTTCGATGAATTTTGTCATCACAACAAGCACAGACGATTACTCGGATACCGATCGAGCCCAGCAAGATTCATGCAGTAGAGGATAGTAATGTGCAGCAGAAGATGATGAGTATTAGATCTTTAACGCACCATCACATGAACGAGAGGTCAGTTATTGGTATTTCAAAATGTTGCAGTATTCTTTATGATTATTGTAAATTATTGGGTTGGTATTGCTTTGTGTACTTGACAAAAGGCCTACGCAGCCTTAAAACCAGGGTTCGGAAAAAAAGTTATTCTCCCGATTTCCATAAAAGCAGGAATCTGAACTATAATTGCTAGCGGAATAAAACAAAACAATAACAAATTAATGACGATAACAATGACGATAATGATAACAACAATGATTGTAATAAATATAATCATAGTCATTAAGATCCTTTACAAAAAAAAAAAGAATTATAATACTATAGCACCCGTAACCCTAATGATCATCATCGCCGTCATCACCATAATCATCATCATCATCATTGCAGTGGGTAAGATTAACGATATTAGGATAGAAAAAAATTCAAGCAATTTTACCGTTTGATTGATCAAAGGTACAAAGCGGGATGTATAATTATCTTCCACTTGATATACAACTGTGATATGATTATGAAACGAATTAGTAAATGAAGATCGATCGATACTCACTTTCTTGATCTATTCCGGGAGAGAGCAAAACAACAACAACAAAAGCTTGATATGGTCGGTCTTGATATAACGGCAAGATATCACTCACTCACAGGCCTTTCTTACGGCAGGGGGGCAGTTAGTCGTTGTTGTATTTCTGTAACAACTTTCCGTGGAAGTCAGCACCCCGCGGGCGGCTTCCTTTCAGAGGTGATATGTAATTTTTAGAGATCGTTGATCATTGACCCTGCGAAAGGAGAGTTTGCTATAGATGGCTGCTGCTCGCTCATGGACAAAAATCCAGTAAGTTTACATCCTGCATCACCAGTAACGAATAGTGAATGTGTCATTACGTTAAACACATGGCGAATCGCTCTGAACGGGACGAGACTCGTTGCGCGCACGGAATCATACTCGTGAAAGTTCTTATGAACATTTTGTGCACTACAAACTTGAGCATCGGAGTCACCTTCAAAAGTTTAGTCATCATTAGGCTCTTAGTCTCGCTCAAGACGGGTCGGCATTGTTCTCTTATCTCTATAATCTTAATCGTAAAAACTTAAGAGCAAATTTAGAATGAAAATCCAACTTCATTTTACTTTTGTAAAACATCTCCATATTCGACTTGTTAAACTTGAACCGTGATTTTATTTAGCAGGGTGGTCCACGAGAGGTTTGAGCAGGTTACAGCAACATGTTTTCTATTTGTTTGTTTTTGTATCTTTAGTTGTTATTGGGTGCTTCTTTTTTTTTTTGAACACCCTTTAAAACCGATGATGTTCGTTATTCGTAAGTTTCGTTATTCCCAAGGTTCGGTATTCCGAAACACACAAATTCCCTATCAACTACATTTTCGTTTGTCGGAAAACAGAATATATAGGGTTCCTTAATCCGTATTTTGTGGCGTTATTCCAAGAGCTTGTTATTCCGAAGGCTCGTTTCTCCTAAATGAATAAGGTTCGTTATTCAAAAGGTTCGTTGTTCCGAAAATGAATATGGTTCCTTAATCCGAAACTAAATAGTAGGTATGTACATAAGAACTTAGGAATTTTTTACTTTTTTCTTATCATTTCGGATTATTACAGAACCTTCTGAATCACGAATTTATATTTGGATTAACGAACTTGTGGATAAACAAACTGTAAACATCCCACGCCCCCCCTCCCCCCCCCCCCAAAAAAAAAAAAAAATGCCGCCATTCTGTCCACCTCGACGAAAAAAAAAAAAACAATAAACAAAATATGGAATTTGCGTATGAGTCACATGTGTCCGCACACGCAAACTTGCCAAAAACAAAATGACGTAAGACTTTTGTTCTTGGATTACAGCTCATCCACTGTCGTCATATAATAACAAATGAGGCTAGGGAGGCACTAGGGTGCACCTTAAGAGTCCTAGAGCTTCTAAAGGCTCTTCATTAGGCCATTGATCTTCAAGACACATGACACACATGGCTGACACTTAAAGAAGAAATCCACTCCCCCCAAAAAAAAAAAAATAATAATAATAATAAATAAATAGATAGATAAATAATGAATAAATACGTAAACAAACTTTACAAAAAGAGAAAAATATTCGCTATTACAGAATGATAAAAAAATGACAAGAATCGGATAAGTAATAAGGAAGATATTACATTTTAAAATTGTACATTTTTTCGGAAAATATTTCTTGACCAGTCCTCATAAATATTCAAATGAGCGAGTTGATGATGTCATACCCTCATAATTGCTTATGTATGCAATATATGAAATTCGGATTTTGATTTTTTTTTTTTTTTTTTTTTTGCTAATCCAAGTAAAAGCATGTTCCCATACCAAGATATATCAGGGTTAACATTTGTTCATTATATCATTTTGAGTGGATTTAAGACAATTTTATATTCATACAGCTGAAATATGAGATTTTCGTCATTCCTGTATATGAAATGAATAATAAATTATTATTATGAGAGCACGGCATCGTCAACTTGCTGATGTGAATATTCATAAGGTCTGGTTATGAATTATTTATTCATTTTTACTTATTTTTGTGGTGGATTTCCTCTTTAAAGGTAATAAATTCCAGCTAAATATGTAGATTCTTTTTTTTTTTCTTCCATGCTAGAATTTAAAGATGTTGACAATCCTGTATTGGGTATGATTACATACCTAATGTTGTGACATTGTTTACAAATGAATGGGAAGGAGTTATACCTCATCATTTAGAGTATTATTTACTGTTAAAAAAAAAACTATCAACAACAAGAAATGTGATATAAAGAAGAAAAGGACTTCTTTTTCTTGAAGGTTTTGAAAAGAACCTTTTAATGAAATTCTCTGTTACAGACCAATGGAAGGCAAAGAAAAATATCAGCAGTGAATTAAATGCATCATTTACCATTTGCAGATGGAACAAAAAAAATCAACTATAGTTCTTCAAAGTAGTTCTAAAATGTGAGTTTGGGATAAAAACAACCAATGTAAAAATCTTAATCAGGATAATCAGTGTTAAGTATTGTTGAATAGACAAAAAGTGAACAATAGTTATGATAAAACTGCTTCTAGATTAAACCGTCTACTGATATGGTTTAGTGAGAAAAATATCTCCTTAAATTTTAGGTTTCACTGCAAAATCTTTATATAGCAGGATGTTTTGTGATACTTTGCGAGTACTGCGAGTACTCTGCGAAAAGAGCGGTGTTAGATTTAACGCCATGGGTGTTAAATCTAACACAGATCAAGTGTCAATAGAGGACCACACCGACAGGTGTAAAAAGTATGTTGAGATGGTATTGAAAAGTGTTTACCTGGCACTTCGTGGTGTTACTTTGACACTGTGTGGCTGGTGATATTTGACTCGACGCTGATGTTAATTCAACAATGACACTACATGGATTTGGTACTGCTGATGTTGATTCCAATGGTATAACACCCACCCAGTATCAATAGGAGACCACACCAACTGGTGTTACTGTGGTGTACATGTGTTTACAGCCTTCTGTTTTTTTTTTTTAATCAAGTACTTGTTCGTACTGTTTATTTTCATAATCAAGAAAAATATCAATAGTTAGTTCTTATCTGAAAAGAAGAAAAAAAGTTTATATGTTGAAGTGAAACCCGGAGGTGCTAATTTAACACCAAAAATGAGCATCGGAAGTTTTACACCAGCTCGGTGTTTCATATTCAACACCAGACTTTTTGCAGTGTACTGTCATTTTTTTACGGTATAAATATGTCATGTTGTGCCATTTATTATGATTTTTCCTTCAGAGGAAGTGTATGGTTTTGGTTGAGATGGAACTTCAGGTTTCCAACTTTCTTGTGAGATGATGCGAAACCTTCCGAAAGAGCACACAATTCTTAGAGGAATCCACAGTTTATTTCATGAAAATTGGTTTTCAAATGGCTGAGAAATCGTAAAATCAAAGAGAGATCCTAGTAAAAGGTGGGACCCACCATAATGAGGACCACTTTGTTTTACTTGTTTTTTTGTTATCTCAGTCATTTCAAAACCGGTTTTCATTACATAAACTTCGAATTCCTCTCAGAATTCTATGCTCTTTGATATTTCATATGCTATAGTTTCAAATTATTTGGCAAAAAAAGGGGGTAAATTCTGAATCCCCCATCTCAACCAAAACTATACCATCTCTTTAATTGGGAATCTGTCTGTATGTTTTTCCAGTCTTTCCATTCCCCCTGCAGATGTCACATAATAAATGGGAAGAGACACGTGTTAGCATTTCGTTCGCCCATTATTTATGTGTCTGCTGTGTTTGGAGTATATATTGTTCCCAAGGTATATCATTTTCTTCCTTGCGTTTTTAGTTTTCCTGCAAATGCTCGAGGCACCTATGAGCCGCCGGTCGGAAAAATATGATTCATGCCTTGTATGAATTTTACATTTTGGCCGTCTATCACTTGTTGCTTTGGAGCTTGCCGTGGCAGCCAAATGAACCAATGTTAAAGTGCAAAGACAATTCTGGTATTCTCGTTTTGACAAGATGATGGTATAAAGATAGGAATGAAGCAGGTCGTCGAAAAAGCTGACGATTAAACTAAAATAACACTATATCAAGTATAAAAAAAAAAACACACAGTACAGGTACCATTAAATATTGTGAGAATACATATACATACATATATATATATATATATATATATATATATATATATATATATATACATATATATATATATATATATATATATATATATATATATATATATATATAATTATATATATATATGCGCATCAACACAACCACATATACATTTTAACACATGCACACACATAACACACTTATACACACGTCATATTAGTCCTGTAACAAGTGAAATAAAGAACGATGTAAAAAGGAAAAAATGGAATTAGACAGTATGGTGATGATAACTCTGTTGAATACTTGAGCCTATGGAAAAGCTATAGACCCTGAGCTTATCATCTGTGTTGGCTCGTCTGAGTAAAAGTGCCCTTTATTGCGTGTATATGCCTATGCCTTATTTAAATCACTTCTCAGCAGGAAAAAAAAAAAACGCTCCGAGGAGTCAATCTGTGCGTCTCGCGAAGGAATGGAGGGCGATTCAAACACCACTTGTGATGCAATTTACAAAGAAGTGGATCTATTTCGGAGGCTGGTAAGATCCATCATAAGCGATATGTTACCATGGCGACGGAGGACGGTCTCATTTCACTCGCTACCTAGAGTCATAAAGTGCTATACTTTTAGTTCATTTCATATTTCTGCAGTGCAGTGTTCATACGCAGGCGAAAATGTGTCTTTACATTCCTTTTGAGGCGCGTTACAGTGCAAAGAAAAAACAACAGCAACAAGTCCATTTAAAGCACAAATAAACACCCAGAGAATAGGGCACTGTCATCGCTCGTTATATTTGCAGTATCTAATTTTGATATGATGATACGCCCATAATAATACTAGCAGTATGGAGGTTTTCACATGTGGTATTTTAGATTATTTCATGGAGGTTACCTTCAAGTTTGAGTATACATATCGATTAAGGCGTATATTGTTGTTTGACGAAAATGGGAAATGCAGTATTTCCACCGTGAATATTGCGAAAAATCGTTCAAAAGAACCCACGAGGCCTATCCATCCTAAACCTGCAGTATCATAATCTTTCGCCATTATTTGAAATCATTCTTGCTCGAAGTCCTGAACATTGTTATATTTTTTTGCTGTTTTGTTTGTTCTTTCTTTTTTTAGGCAGGGAGGTGGTTCGTATGTGTGTATATTTCACTCTCAAAATCTCTCTTCATGTGAGTATTCGCTTGGGTGTTTCTCTTTTCTACCGACAATGCCTCCGTGGTTTGCAGTCTGATGTTCGAAATTATCTTCATCGAATTATGTCTGTGGAAACACCGACGATTTATGACACGTTTTTTCAAAACCATACGCTGCTAGAAAGCAATATTTTAAACGTCATTGCACAAGCACTTTTGGGTTCGCATGCCTAAGTCTGTGTCCCCCATGCCCCACCCCCTCCCCCAAACCGCTTTCCATCCCATGTCCACAGAATTATATGATTGTGATGGTCCCGAAAGGGTTAATTATCCGTGCTTCTGTTTGCGTTGCGCGCTTATGTTCTGCGGAAGGGTAATCATTGTACGGTGTGGCATCTCTGGCAGCTCTGTTTGCACGATGAAGCATTGTTGCTAGTGGCAACGCAATCTCCACCACTCCAACCTCCCACGACACCCTTTGGCATTATTACGTTAAGTTCTATTTCTCAGAAGTAATCTTATAGTACAGAATAAGGTCGCTGTCGCGCTGTTTTCCTGGTGTTTGTGTCGTATTTCGTCTTTCGGCGAGTAAACGATGAACATGGTTGCGCAAATTGTATTGGCGCGATGCTGGGATGTCAACTCAAACATAAAGATTCGGGAGCGCCACAATTGGTGAACGGACCGTTCACGATTTCTCGTTACCATGGTGATATTGAACGGATGACCAGCAAGGGGGCATCCTTTTTTAACCACACCACGCTAAAACGACACATCATTTTCTGGATGTTGGCACAGGATTCTCTGAATGCCAAAGTTTCTGCACGTACTCCTAAACGTGTCTCTTGGAGATGACATTTGGTGCAAGCAAAATATATTCCATGTACTACACTGTATTGACGTTCATTGCCAAATATAGGCAAACAAACAAAGAAACAACCAAACAAACAAAAAATAACACAACAATATAGGCAAAGAGCCAAAGCCAAACGCAAACACATTCTTACAACAAGAAATGCACACCCGTACACACACAGGCACAAAATAATCCAGAGATTCGCATACATACCAACAAACGCGTATAAAACCAATACATACAACCTTACTGAAACTTGATTATTAAACTCTGTAGAAATCCACAGAAATCTGAAATTGTCCCAGGTAAAGGATAAGGAATTTCAGAAGGGGTAAATTTCTCTTCTTCTCTATATCTTTTTTATCTACTTGTCCGTCTATCTATCTACCTACCTATAGTCTGTATTATCTCTCCATGTACATTATTATTATCTCAATACATACTACTATCTCCCTATATCTCTCTTTCTCTCTCCCCCTCCTGTTTGAGTGAAACACAGATGAAAAAAAAACTATCATGCTTGACTTCCGCCCACCCCCAAAAAAATAACTGTTTGAATGGGAAGGAAAGCAGAAAAAGGAGAAGTAGAAGTTGTAGTAGTAGTGGTAGTAGGAAAAACAGAGGCATAGACAAAGAAATGATGGGGTGGATGCGGCTATCAATCAAGGATATAGAGATAGGGCGTATACCGAAGCACATGGTGAATGACAAGAAATGGTTAATTTAAACAGGTAGAGTTATTTCAACTGATAGAGAGTGACCATAAAAGTGGTGGTGGTAGTAGTAGTAGTAGTAGTAGTAGTAGTAGTAGTAGTAGTAGTAGTAGTAGTAGTAGTAGTAGTAGTAGTAGTAGTAGTAGTAGTAAAGGTGAATTGTGACTATGACACAACTTTGGCACTTTTATTTTGTCAGAATTTTTGGAAAGATAGTCGTCTCGTACTCCACACACTCAGACACACACACACACACACACACACACACACACACACACACACACAGAAATACGTATTATGAGAACCTCGAGATCATTGGAGGGTTGTTTCTGCCCCGCCGAGCGGAAACCCCCAAAATGGCGCCAACATTCCAAGAATGTTTCCAGCCGTCCCCACGCGAGTGACAAGACGAGTTTGGAAACAAGCGCAACAGGTGAGCTTCCCGCGCTCAGCGCCAACGCTCTATCTCCCCCTCCGCGCTCATAGGTTACATTTCATTTAAAAAGAGAAGGGCAACAACAAAAATGAGGTTAAAGAATTTCTACAAAATCAAATTAGAGCGATGTCGTCTGATTGCACGTTACCATAGAAGGCATATGTCAGGAGCCATTACTTCAAAGTTTGAGAATTTATTAATCTCCGAAAAGTGGGTTGTTCTACGATACTGCACACTGCAGAGACAAAGAATATTACAAATGTACTTCTGTGCATTGTAGCTTTATTCTCTTCCATCCATAGCAGCCCGTATGCATCAAGTTGTGACTTGGTACGTAGAGGAAGAATGTGTCTTGTTTTGTTCTTGTTTTTTTTCTCCAAAAATCTGCAAGTGCCTATATGGTTATAGGCCCTTGTTATGTCTCAGTGGGCGAGTAGCAGGTTCCATTCGTATGTCATTTTTTTTTTAATGTTTGTTTTCTTGGGTTACTTTGTAAGGGGTGGGATAATAATAATAAGGCCTTATTTATCCAGGTTACCCTCTTCAGTGTTGCCACTGCTCTACCAGAGGGCCCTACCAATATTATTACCCTAGCATTGCCAGGTATACCCATTTATACACCTGGCACACGGACATGGTGGGTAAAAACATCTTGTCCTTGGATGTAAGCACCGGAAGAGAATCGAACTCGGGTCTTCCTATTGGGAGCCGGGAGTTGTATCCACTACGCCACACCGCCCCCACACATGGAGAGGGGGTCCCTGAACACTAAAGCCCTTGTGACTGATCCATTATCAACTACATTCAACATCACTGAGACGACAAACGGAAGTTAACTTTTAACATCGCAGCTGAAATCTTGAAGAGTGCAATGAAAGAGCTTTCTGGAGCGATTACCTCCTTTGAGGTATCCATTGCGTCAAGTCCTGTACCCACGTCATTTTTTTTTTTTGACCGCAAGAAGTTTTGATGTAGTATATTCTCTCTCTCTGCATATTACGTCATATATTGCGGACCCATATCAAACTAAGAACCAGGAAAGATAATTATGATGAAAATGTTAATGGCGTATCAGGACAATCCACGGGGGGGGGGGGGGAATTACCCCCAGCTATGGCTATATATGACGGTGTACGGTAAGTGATAGGGTAAGAGTACAGATTAGGGGGAGGGTTAGATCGAGTTATGGTGAGAATTATAGGGTTAATGTCAGGGTAAGGTTCAGGATTAAGATTAGGGTTAGGGTTAGAGGAAGGATCTGGGGTAATTGTCCCAGAACCGTTCATGGTGTTGTCACCCCCCCCCCCCCCCCCGTTCAGACCAGTGACTGGATATACGACGATACGTCATAAATATATCGAAACGATGGTTTAAGCATCGTTTCAATGTACGTTGTACACGATTGACGGGGCGCTTTGTCTTAAAGTTCTCATATGAATACGTCGCATATCCGTACATCATATGACTTAAATAACTCGGTGTGAATGATCCATACGTCGTATATCTACGCGACGTATGGATATTTAAAGCTATAACTCTGTGTGTATGAAAGTGGCCTTATCCTAGAGAGTTCTCGCATGGATCTAATTACAACGAACGTATGGATATAGGATGTTTTTAGGTGTCTTGAATACTCGTATATTTTGAAACGACATACTATTCGTACCTGAATGTTATTATTCGAGGCGCTAGCTAGGGTTTGCGCAAGCCCCCGCAAGGTTCGTATTACGCAAGGAAGACACTTTCCAAGGTGGTAGTGAGCGAGATTTGCTTCCACACGATTAACGTATTATTGGGTCCTTGCGTCCGCAATGAATGCTCTCAAATCAAAAGTTGTATATCAACATGTCGTATCAATACGTCGCATATTTATACGACATAATCATTATCTACGTGTAATAAATAGGTGTGAATTGTCTCATATTACTAGTAATACATCGTATTCTTCTTTCTATAGGACGTATGGATACTATTACTCGATGTGACGAATAGCAGTCTCCGACTAGTTCTCCGAGAGTTATCGTACAGATGTACGACGAATGGATATAGGACGTTTGTATGTGTCTTGTATGCTCGTATGTAATACGACACGTGGGTGATGGTATGCGGGGTTTCGACGCTCGCTAAATACCAAATAATACGTACCGCAAAACGTGTAAACACAATGCAAAAAGCCCGGGCAAAGTTAGTATTGTGCAAGGGAGAGACACATACATATCCACGAGCTTCCCATGAGAAATGAGTTTGAAAGGTCTTATGCTGCCATACGATAAACGTATAGAGTTATTGGCCTAAATTCATGAAGGTGGTTTAAATCCAAACCATAGTACAAATTTAGACCATGGTCTATGGACCATGGTACCTTTGACATGCGCGTATCAATGCGCGTTTGCTACTGGACGTCTGTTGGCGAACGCAATCTGCCAATCGTATTTACGCAGAAAAAAATAGCATAAACCATGGTTTCAGTTGTACCTACCAAAATATACGTCGCATGGATGTAATCGTACGATAACTCGGTGTGAATAATGGCCTCATATCAACACGTCGTAGATCCAAAAGACGTATAGTAATACGTCGTATATCAATACGACGTATGGACATGCAATATATAACTTGATAACTAAGTTGTCCATAGGTTGATATCTTTTTCAATATACGACTACATTCATACGGCGTATATTCGTGTCTTAATGCTCTCATATCCATATGTCGTATGAGTAGGCGGGGATTTTTCGCAGACTACCGAATGAATTCGGCACAATGTACACATAATGGCTGAGACCGGGTAAAGTTGTACAACTGAGAGACTTATACATATTCATGAGCGTCTTATGAAACATGACAGTGCGCGAGGTCGTATGCTGCCATACGAGAATCGTATATCGGAACGATGTGTCTGAATGATTTGATATTAATTCGTCGCATGTATATACGATACCTCGGTGTGCATCAAAGCGCCATATAGAACTATACGGCATTCTCCATTGATATATCGACTTTGCCAATATATCGAAGCTGAAATTTTCTCTAGCCTTGTAATTGAATCTACTAGAACGCACTTTGATTTCAATAGTTGAAGGTTCAATCTAATATAAAGAACATTTATATCAGCATTTAAATCATTATAAGATGAGTTATCCTGCAGGAAATTCCTACATGATCGCTCATCTTTAGCGCAGATTATTGTCAAGGCAATCCTTGAAACCCGAACGACCTTTACAATATGAAGGACTGGTTGCAGGTTTTGTTGTTGACCTATCTTCATGACATTATGATCACGGTCGTTTGCGGTAACGTTATCCTCCTGCATTTTTCTATAGTTCATACGCTTGTCCTCTAATAACCTTGCAATATCAAACTATACAAAAGGAAATATGATTGACTGATTTACTCTTCTATTCACTTCGCGTTGAAGAAGAGACGAGGTTCCGTGACGTCAAATGACTCGTTGCTTGAGGGGCAAAAACAAAATATCATGTCTGTATTAAGTGCATACAGCTCCAGCGCGCGGTACGCGTACCGCATACCCACCGACGTGCGATGTAGCGCTTACGCGTATTGCCCACGCGTATTGCCCCCTCCCCACACGCACTTTTCGCTCCTCAGCAAGGCTTGATGACGTCATTGGAATCTCGTCTACAGGTACCATTTGTATGCCATGACATCAATCACTAATATAGTGCTGTACCATGTCGGTATATTGTATTTCATTCATCCAGAATGCATGGTAATTTAACAAACTTCATTCTGCTTTCACAACATACATGCACTCCACTCGTGCGACCTCAAGTTAAGGCGACAAAAACCGCAGCGTGTGCAGAAATGATGTATGTAATCATACCATTTTATTGTTCAAGCATAAATATCATCCACTTTGGTCTGATGACGTCTATTGATAATCAGATCGGCATTAAGGTGCATTAAAGTCAATTTCAATATCATTTATTTGTTGTATTTGTATACATTTGATCTTGCATTCTAGTGTTTCTTTTTAACACAACGTCATATTACATACAGTATATCTGTGCTGTACTCTTTGGTTGTCTCATCAAACCTTGCAAAAATGTAGAATAATAATGAAATGACCAGCCTTGCATTGGGAGATAGGGTACGGTAGGATACAAATGTATACCACGCGCTGATGGCATAGCGCGATTCCGACACATCTGCAGCCGAATAACCACTTTCACGCTTTACTGTAAGAAATATGAAAAGAAGAAGAAAAAAAAAGTAGAAGAAAATCAATTGAATACTGGCTGTATCGAATGTCCTGATTTTAAGAAACATTTTCTTGACTTCAATACAGCAAGATGAGGAGCGAAAATGTATCTGGAAATGAAAAAGGGCGTTTCGGGCAAACAGGTGATAAGAACCCGAGAAGAATCTGTCGGTTGGTGGCCTTTTCTGCACCTCATCGCTCTACCCATGTCAGGCCCCGTGAGAGAGCCATCAGATTGCCTTTAATGATATTTTATCCATTTTGAACCGCGTGATCGTCGTACGTGTCGACTCCGCGATGACTCTACTGTATCCCCTCAGAGATGGACCTATTCTTTCAACCAAGGAAGTACCACATATCCCTCCTAATTGCTTCATTATATCTCTGTGTTTCTAAACTCAAACCGTCTTCTGTATAGTGTTCATAATTCATTGAACCCGCTATTCCACTGATGTTTGTAATAATGTGAATAGATTGGGGTTCTCTCTTTTTTTTTCTAAGGTATTTTCGTCATTTATCTTCATACTCTCCAGGTGCCCCGTATGATTTGCGAATGAAGATTACAGTGGTTGAAATCGTATACGAGGAAGATGAACAATCGGAAAAATTGCGCAAGGTAACGTGCCAAATCAGATTTCGCACTCATCTCTCCGTTACATTTCGCGCCCGTACTCTCTTGACTCTTCGACAGGGTTATGCAAGGGAACATTTTTGTGGACGCTGTTGTAAGTAGTTGCTAGGATCATGTTGCCGCCGTGCTGTTGAATACGTTGTGGTGGCGTGAAAACAGCTCACGTATTCGCGTCTCAGCGCCAGAGTCCCCCGACACGTTTTCACTGCAGACCAAGTGTCTCATGCAGGCCAGGACATCGTTCCCTCGAGAAACCCGGGCGTAAAATTGAGCGTTTGCCATTACACAATATTATGGCAGACTGTGATTACATTTGGTCACGTGACTTGTTTGTCAAGTCATCCCTTCTGTTTTATTGTTTTTTTTTTAATTATTAGAATGCGCCACTAGTGAAGAGTCACTATAACATAAGTAATCCCCTCCATCCCCCCCCCAAATAAAAAAAAAAGAATTACATGAGCAGAAAGTTGCAAGCTAGAAAATAAGGAACGAGAAATATAAACACGAATAACATAATCATAATCATAATCACTTCGTCAGATTATGC